>NC_058132.1:421104822-421119086 GCF_016433145.1 Gracilinanus agilis | reverse complement strand
TCCTCCTCGTCCTCCTCGTCCTCCTCGTCCTCCCCAGGGTCACACAGCTGGGAAGTGGCTGAGGCCGGGTTTGAACCTAGGACCTCCCATCTCTAGGCCTGGCTCTCAATCCACTGAGCTACTCAGCTGCCCCTCTACTCTCTTCTTTTACCCTGTTAATTCTCAAAAGTGTTTTCCTTCTGATCACTGCCTCTCCTAATCTGTCCTCCCTGCTATCACTCCTGCTTTTCTATTATTCCCTATAGGGTAGTATAGATTTCTACTCAACGGAGTGTGTATATTATTCCTTCTTTGAGCCAATTCTAATGAGAGTAAGGCTTAAGGACTCCCCTTCCCTCATCACATCTCTATCTTCCTCTCCATTGTAAAAACTCTTTCACATCTCTTTCATGTGAGATAATTTATCACTTTCCACCTTTCACTTTCTCCTCCTAATTCATTCCTCTTTCTCATGCCTTTATTTTATTTTATTTTTTAAAAAATCATCCCTTCAACTCATATCTGTGCCTTCTGTCTATGTATACTTCTTCTAACTTCCCTAATAATAATAAACTTATTGTAAGTTACAAGTATCATCTTCCCATGTAGGAATGTAAACAGTTAAAAGAGAATGGAGCAATTGGAACTTTATGAGAAACAAGAAATATTAGACAAGTTAAAAGATCGAAATAATAGAAGAAAATGTATCTAGTATTAAAAAATACTGTAAGGGTCAATCAAGTTATTCTCTGGTTAAGGATCAGGTTTAAGAGAAATGGAGTTGGAATCCAGTAGGATCAAAATTAGACTGACAGATAGACATGACATTCTCTTGCTGATCAGTGACAAAGTTAATGATTTGAGGTACATTTTTAATAAAGTGATGTAGGCTTAGGGATTAGCTAAGCCTTTTGCAGGGACAATGGTTAGTAAGGATTTACAAGTTAGAAACAATCAGTGTAGATTACCTCAATGGTTCTAAACAGAATTTTCTATAGGATAACAAATCACAGGTATATATGTAACCATCTAACAGAGTTTCTCATAGAATTCTGCATCAGTAATTTCTTGGAAGGACATTTAATATTTAGGGAGGAATTGGATTAAGTTCTCATGCTAGTGGGGGGAAAATATGTGTCTGACTACTTCTAAACTCTGACTGATTTTACTAGGGCCTACTCTCTCTACTGGGGGCTACGTTTATATAAATTTAACAAATGAAGGCAAGGTAAGTGAGTGTATGATTTGTATGGATTGTGTAAGGCTAGAAAGCTAAATTCCAATTCTATTTGCTTGGAAATGGAACTTTTGAAATTTCATTTTTTACTAGGGCCTTTTTTTCAGAGTGTGTCTCAGAATATGCTGTGTGTGCTGACCATAGTGTTTTGTCATAGGCAGACATTTCCCCATAGCTTTAGTGTAGGAGCTAAGATGACTTTTACTCAGAGGTCTTTTTTGGCCTCAAATCATGTTGTCCAATCCTAGGGTTACTAAGACTTCCTCTCTGACAAGGTTTATACACTGAGCTTTTTGCATAGCCTTAGTTGGATTGTTAGACTTGCTATGGCTTTCGTTGAGGCTCAAGGTCCTTTTTCCTTTACAACAAGCATCACAGCTTAAGAGAGCTACTCTTATTAGGTCTGATTCTATTAGCATCCAATTCTTTGTTCCATAAGCCAAGCAAATATTAACTTCTTTATTTATAAGTCAAATTTGTTTTATTTTCTAAATGTCCATGTTATTATGCTGCTATGGATTATGTTCTATTATGGGGTAATATACCAGGGTCTGGTATGTATCTTTTCTTCTGGGAAGAGTGAATCAAACTCTCTGTCTATCAAACAGCAACTTTTAAGTTAATCAGTCAAAAACTTGAATAACCTTACTTAGTACCTTACCAGTCACTAAGTATCAGAGTTCACAAGTCACTTGCTAGAGTAGGTGACAACTCCAGAGGCCACTGCCCACCCCCTGGGCAGTGCTAGGCAAATTGAAAAACTGTGATTTGTTCCCATAAAGTGGGAGAGCAACAGGAAGTGACATCAAGAAAACTGCTATAAAAAGGCCAGCTGGAGGATTCAGTGAGTATCTCTGCATTCCTGAGCCAGATTAGAGGAAGAGACTCTTTCCTTGGATCGTGTGTAGGCTTGTGGTGGTAAGTGGAGTGATTCCTTCCTTGTTTCTTCAATGAAGAGACCCTCTCTGTTCATTGGTGCTTCGGTGGGACACTTCCTTCAGTGTGAGTTCTGGTGAGAGTCTTGGTGGTCTTAGCCTCATGTACAATGAAGGTTCTCAGTGGATTCTTCAGCATCTTTTGGTTCTTCAGATTTTGGCTTCCTAATTAGGACTTTGGATTCTGGTGAGATTCACTTTTGGACTCACATTTGTGGTCTGGAGACATTAGGATTAAACTTAGGGTATTTGTGGCTAGGCAGTACTTTCTGTCTCTTTATCTACATTTTTTCCACTTTCACTCTTTCCACCTCTTTGTAAATAAAGCTGCTAAAAGTAATTTTGACTTAAGCTATAATATTTTTAAATCGGAGATGTGGATCTATTATGCTGGGCTATCCTCTGGTGGAATAAATGATGTTTGATTGTGCTAATAGAAGGGGAAATACACTTTGAAAACTTACATTTGATACAGAAATAGTTATAGCTAATATCATAATACAAGGCTGTACATCATTATAATTTACATTTTTCAAGGTAGCTGAACCACAACAATAGTAATAATCGGGCTGGGATTAATAGTTAAGATTGATCAGTCTTAGGGAGGTTTGCCACCTCCAGGGATTGTTCTGCCATGTGAACTGTTCTTTTGGCTTGTCTCCAAATCATGAGCTTTGATGACACTGGTCTTTGGAGTGGTCATCTGGGTTTTTTATATTTGGCTGTTCCTGAAAGGTTCTCTGCTGTAGGTGTTCATTTCCTGTGAAAATAAAAACAAAACCTCCACCCCCATGTTATAATTCTAGGTTTGTTTGTTTTTTTGTTTGTATTTGTAAATAGGTTACTCTAATTCATGTTCAGTGATTGTCCAAATGAATTAACTTACAAGAGATTCATTTTAACTCCAATTGAAACAAAAACTTGGGGTGGGTACAGTTTAGTTTCTTAAGAAGATAGTGGAACATATTTGATTGCTATACATATTCAAATTTCTGGGGCTTTAATTATTATTTCACTTTGCTCTAATTATAACAATTTGATTTGAAAGGAAAAAGCAGAGAAAGGATTATAACACTATTTGACTTCAGGTAAGAGTCAGGGTTATTAATCAGTCATGCCTTTCCTTTTAAATGGTGGATTCAGTTCAATGATATATCAGACAACTATACCTGAATTCAAAATTCAAAAATAATAATAGTTGCAATCCCAAAAGCTTTTACTGTAAACAGCAAATCTCAACGATTGCAGCTTGGAGCTGAACAATTTTCTAAGATTTATATATAAAATGAAAAGATTTGATTTTACAAGTGATGATAGCCAATTTTTCTTTCCAATAATTTTCTAGTTTTTTCCAAGTTTCAATACTCACTAAAAATGCTTAAACTATTTGGCAGTTCTTCCCAATCTATAGAGAAAAAGGGTTAACAATTTTCCTGGGAGTTAAATTTCCATTAACGTTATCTTGATTAATGATGGCTGTTACAGGGGCTGGTCAGTAATTTGGAAGAGTCAACATTATCCTAATACATAACAACATTTTTTTGTACATTGTTATAACCAATTTACTTTAACCTTTTAGTTTACAATACAAATTGCATACAATACAAATATCATTGCAAATAAACCTGATCAAATTCTAACAAATTGCTTTTTAATTTTATATTTTCAGTTTTTATAAAATAAAGTTCATGTTTTGGTAACACTCAGTTTTTTTGGGGTATTAACTCTCTCTTTTTCTCTATATATCTTTTTCATTTTCATAAGTAAACCTAAAATGTTTAATTTAAGCCAATTCTTTTAAAATATTTTGCAATATTTTTCATTTTTACCATTTGTTAGTAATCTCTGTGTTTTCCCCCTTTTTTATTTTAAATTTGCATTCCAATTGTGATGAACTAGGGAAACCTGCATTTTTAAAACAATATTATGGATGTTATAAAGTTGACATTAACTTCTTATTCATTTTTACACTTTACAGAGGTTGAGTTGACACAAGTTTCTTAAGCAAGTGTATACCTGAGTGATCACTGTAGCTATCCACATATTTTGTTCTCACACGTAATTACATTTTAACAAATTGTATGTGAAACTACTTGGAGTCACAAAGTATTGGAGGAAATACTAATTGTTTATGAGTAGACTGGGTCAACAAAAAAAAATGACAATTCCTTTTCCATTTCATATATGTTCTTGGTTTTGTCAAATAATTGATTGTCATTGTAATAGTCAACCATTTCTGAATCATTATTATCTAGTTTTTTCACTGATCATATTTAAAATTGTTTTGTTTTTCTAGCTCCCAGGAACTAGTACAGTGACTTTTTCATGCTGAATTCCATAAGAATGCTGGCTCTCTAGCTATGTTATTCACTATGGATATTTTAAAAAATTAATTAATTTAAAATTCATTTTAATTTAGAATATTTTTCCATGGTTACATGATTCATGACTTTTCCCACCATTCTTCCCTCCCCCTCCTAGAGCTGACAAGCAATTCCACTGGGTTATACATGAATCATTGTTTGAAACCTATTTCTATGCTATTCATATTTGCAATAGAGCAATCTTTTGACATCAAAACCCTAATCATATCCCCACTGATCTATGTGATCAATCGTGTTTTTCTTCTGCATTTCTGTTCCCACAATTCTTTCTCTGGATGTGGATAGCATTCTTTCTCATAAATTTCTCTGGATTGCCCTGGATCATTGCATTGTTGCTAGTAAAGTCCATTACATTCAATTGTACCACAGTGTATCAGTCTCTGTGCACAACATTCTCCTGGTTCTGCTCCTTTCACTCTGCATCAATTCCTGGAGGTCGTTCCAGTTCACATGGAATTCCTCCAGTTCATCATTCCTTTCAGCACAATAGTATTCCATGACCACCAGATACCACAGTTTGTCAGCTACTGCCCTGTCAATGGCAACCCCCTCATTTTCCAATTTTTTGCCACCACAAAGAGTGTGGCTATAAATATTTTTGTATGAATAATTTTCCCTTTTATCCCTTTGGGGTACAAACCCAGCAGTGGAATAGTTGGATCATTCTTTTAAAGCCCTTTGTGAATAATTCCAAATTGCCTTCTAGAATGGTTGGATCAATTCACAACTCCACCAGCAGTGTATTAGTGTCCCAATTTTGCCACATCCCCTTCAACTATGGATACTTTTAATCTACTTATGGTCTAACAACCACTTCCAAATTACTGCAAAGATAGTATTGTTATTTTTAAAGGTTATAGTCTAAACCTTCTTCTCTAATACATATATAATCCTACTTCTTTGTAAACCTGAGATGGTTTTTTTCTAGGCCCTCTAACTTACTCAGAGAAAGGTATGATATTTTTGATTGGCTAAGAAAAAGCTTAGCCACAAAGTTTCATAACTCAAGACTGGAGAAAAGATTTTATTGGAAGACTTTGAGAGACAAATGCTTCCTTCTGAATGCTTAGTGAGAGACTTCAGGTGCCCAGAGAGAAAGTTGACATCCCACACTATTCCCTCAACATGTTCCTTAACTTCTAGGGCTTGTAACTCTAGAGACTTCTGTAAATGATACTCTCTTTCTTGGTTTGAACTGAGATCTTATCTTGTTCCCAGCCAAAAAACTCATTTATTCTTTTTTAAAATCACTTAAAAATATATAACATAATATAATATGTAAATTAATTATAATATAATACACATGATTTTTTAAAATAAGCAATAAGTTATAGTAAATATGCTCATCCAAGAGAAACAAATTCTCATACTAGTTATGTCCAAAAATCTGTATTTATTCTTTTTTGATAACATTTAAATCATTCACATTTGATCTTCATATATTATTGTTGTTAACTATGTTCAGCATTCTCCTGGTTCTGCTCACTTCACTTTGCCTCACTTTGTATTAATCCTTTTAGATTGTTTTGTGATTTTCTTGTTTCTCATTTCTTATGGCACAATAGAATTCCACAACAATCATGTACCACAATTCAGCCATTCTCCAATAGATAGACATTCCTTAAATTTATAGTTCTTTGCCACCACAAAAAGAGCTACTATAAATATTTTAGTACATATAGGTTCATTTTCTTTTTTCCTTAATCACTTTGGGAAATAAATGTAATAGTGGTATTACTGGGCCAAAAGCTATATATAGTTTCATAACTAAGTTTAATTCCAGATTGCTCTCCAGAATGGTTGGATCAATTCAAAGTTCCACCAACCACCATTAGTGTCCCCATTTTTCTACATCCCCTCCAATATTTGTCAATTTGTTCTTTTATCATTTTGCCTATCTGATAGGTATGAGATGATATCTCACAGTTATTTTATTTGCATTTTTCTAATCAATAATGATCTAGAGATTTTTCATATATTTCTCTGATTTCTTCATTCAAAAACTATCTGTTCAGATCTTTTGATCATTTTTGAACTGGGAAATTCCTCACTTTCTCATAAATTTGATAAAGTTCTTTGTATATTATAGATGAGGCCTCTATCTGAGAAACTGTCTAAAATGTTTTCCCAAATTATTGTTTTCCTTCTAATCTTGGCTGGATTAGTTTTATTTACATAAAAACTTTATAATTTAATGTATTCAAAATTATCAATTTTACATTCCAAAATACTCTCTATCTCTTATTTATTCATAAATTCTTTTCCTATCTATAAATCTGATAGGTAGTATGTCCCCTGTTCTTCCAGTTTCTTCGTGATTTCTTAGTTATTGATCTATATCTACTTTCTGTCAAACTGCTTCCTAGTTTTCCCAATAATTTTTTTCCCCAAATAGTGAATTCTTATTTGGAAAACTTGGAACTTAGTTAAAAAAATAACCTTTACCTTTGTCAAACACATAGCAACTATAATCTTTTACAAATGTTTATTGTATACCTATTCTATTCCACTGGTCTATTTTTCTATTACTTAGCCAGTACTGGTAGTTTTGATAATTACTGCTTTAAAATATCATTTGTAATCTGTTACTAGTAGACCACCTACCTTAAACTTTTTTCATTATTTCCTTTGATGTTGACTTTTTGTCAACAATGAATTTTATTATTTTTTCTCATTTAATAAAATAATTTTTGGTAATTTAATTGGGATAGCATTGAATAAGTTGATTAGTTTAGGTATTGCCATTTTAATTATATTGGTTCTATCCATCCATGAACAATTAATATTTCTCTAATGATTTAAATTTTACTTAAAAAGTGTTTATTAATTATATTCATTTAGTTTTTGGATTTGTTTTGGAAGAGATACTCCTAGGTATTTTATTCTATGACTAATAATGGTATCTATGGTTAATTATCCTTTATTATCTCTCCTTTCAGGATATTGTTAGTGATATATAGAAATGATGATAATTTATGTCAGTTCATTTTATATTCTGCTGCTTTGCTAAAATTATTGAGAGTTTCAATGAATTTTTTAGTTGAATCTCTAGGATATTCAATATACATCATCATATCATCTACTAAAAAGATAGTTTTATTACCTCTTTGCATATTCTGATACCTTCAATTTCTTTTTCTTTGTTTATTGTTATTGCTAGCATTTCTAGTACTATGTTAAGTAATATTGGTGATAATGGGCATCCTTGTTTTTCTACTGCTCTTATAGGGAAGACTTCTAATTTATCCTCATTAAAGATAATGCTTGCTGATGGTTTTAAATATATTCTTAAGCCAAGGAAAAGTCCATTTATAGCTATGCTTCCAAGTGTTTGTTTTTTAATAGGAATTAATGATGTATTCTGTTAAAAGCTTTCTGCATCTGATATAAATACATGATTTTGGTTACTTCTTTGTTAATGTAACCAATTATCCTCATGGTTTTTATTATATTAAACAATTTCTGCATAACTGGTAAAAATCCTGGTTGATTATAGTGGGTAATATTTGTGACATTGTTGTAATCTCTTGGCTAATATTTTATCTAGGATTTCTGCATTTGTATCAGGACCATATTTGTTTCATTTTTAAAAGGAATTTGGCAGTATTCTTTCATTACCAATCATTCTAAATAATTTATTTAATATTGGAATGAGATGATCTTTAAATATTTGGTAAAATTCATTTTGTAAATCCATTTTATATCCTATTCAATTTATTTTTCTAAAATAGATGTATTCAAATATTCTATTTCCTCCTCTGTTGGTGTAAGCAATTTATAGTTTTGTAAATATTCATCAATTTCACTGAAATTATTAAATTTATTGGCATATAATTCGGTGAACTATCTCCTCTTTTTGCTTCATTAGTAGTAAATTCACTCTTTCAGTTTTTGATGCTCATGATTTGGTTTTCATCTACCTTTTAAAAAAACATATCAACCTTAAATTTTTTCAGAAATAAATGTTTATGGATGTCTTTTGCTATTGCCTTTCTTTCTCCCAACATATATTCCCAGTTAGCCATCTCATATTACAAAGATTTTTTTAAGAATAAAAAAAATCAACAAAACTGATCAAGACATTGAAAAAAGGTGAAAATATATGCAATTTCCCCCACCCCTGGACCTCCATCTCTGAAAAAAAAAGAGGAGGGAAATGTATCTATGTTCATAATTTCTTGCTGTACTTTTATGTACCACAATTTATTAGTCATCCCTCAATCAGAAACTCATTTGCTTCTATTTGGTCTATTCTAATCTCTATAACTTCTTTAGTTTTTGCTTATCACTCACTTTGATGAAGAGGTTTATAGATTTTTGTCCTGGTTGTTTATATAAATATCATTTGGTACAAGAAAGTGATAACAAATTAAGTATATAAGTGTAAACTAAGTATATAAGGTGGTGATAATGAACTAAGTATCTCCCCCCCCATCCTTGTCCCATCCCTGCCCCCACAGACACTTGAGAACATTAGGGTAATTGAGTCTGAGTTTTCCAAAGTATTGTATCTCTAGTCTATTAATATTTGATGATTGATAGATAAATATAGTTCTAGGCCAATACATCTCTTGGAGATGAGGGGAGGAAGAAGCAAATACTTCATTACAACTCTCCTCCCATTTCTAAAAAGATTAGAAATTGCATTTTCCCTTGAAGAGAGGCAGGCTAGATCTTGTAGCAGATATTTATCCATTATATACTGATGCAAAGTGAAATGAACAAAACCAGGAGAGCATTGTACATAGTAACAGCAATATTATCTGATGAACAACAATGAAAAAAACTTAACCATTATCAGCAATGTAAGGATCCAGGACAACTCCAAAAATCTTCTGATGAAAAATGTTCTCTACTACCATAGAAGGAACTGGAGTCTGAATACAAATCAAAGCATTCCACTTTTCACTTTATTTCCTTCATGAGTTTTTTCTTTTATGTGCAATATGTGTTATCTTTTACAACTTGATGAATATATAAATATGTATTGCAAGATAGAACATATATAACTTAGATTACTTGCCATCTCAGAGAGGGAAGAAGGGAGGACGGGAGGGACAGAATGTGGATCACAAAATGTCAAAAAATATGAGAAAATAAATGTTAAACATTGTTTATAAATATAATTGGGGAAAATACAGTAAAATATTCATGGGAAAACAAACAAAACAAAAAACTACTTACACTACATGTGGGCTGAGTCATCTCTGTATTTAGGTATTAACTACATACATATATAGTTTACAAATATATTCATACTCCTGGTGTAGCGGAAGGAGGGATCCTAAAGGAAATGAATGAAATGCAATTCAAACCCCACTGCAATGTTTGCTCAGAGGGCCTGGATAGACTCTGCATTTAGGGGAATTTTGAAATGAAAAGAGCATGTGGGTTCAGAAATCTTTATGTTTTCTTGAGTTTTCTTTGCAGTATTATTGGATATAAGAGAATTTGATCTTTATGGTAAAACTTTTAAATAAAAAAAACTCCTAAAATTGGTTGAATTTTTTTTCTGCAAAAGCTTGACCAATTCATTGCCTTTCAGAAATAATTGAATCGGTGTATGTATCATAAGAAGTTTATAGGAACACATGAATAACTCCTGTCACAAACATCTTGTTCACTAAAAATAGAAAGAAACTATTTTTAACCCTAATGTCTTAATGCTGAATAAGATTCTACTGTCTTTTAAAAGAATCCACCCAGAGAAAAAAGTAAATTTTGGAATCCTTTCCCCAGGTCAGAGGTACAAGAGAGCAATACGGAGAGCAGATCAAGAGAGGTTTTTCTCATATTTTTTGACTATTATCTATTTTGGGGGCTATCAACTTCATTACAACAATTACTAACATGAAGCCACCAGCATTGTCCCAATATCAAACACCAGTATTTATTTGATCATTAATAATTACAGCAGTAATTCTGATTCTTTGGACACCCAGAAGTCTATAATTTTACCAGGATTTGGAATTATCTCACACATTGTAACATACTGTTTAGGTAAAAAAGAACCCTTTGGTTTTATAGGAATAGTCTGAACTATAATGTCTGTCTATTGTATTCACAGGTTTTATTGTATGAGCCCACCATATATTCACAGTGGCTTAGATGCTGACACTTGAGCTTACTTCCCATCAGCAATGAGAATCATTGCTATTCCTACAGGAGTGCACGGAGGTAATATTAAATATTAAATCCTCTGCAATACTATGAGTCCTAGGCTTCATTTTCCTTTTTACGATTGGAGGCTTAACAGGCATTGTATTAGCCAATTCATCATTAGATATTTTCTTACACGGCACATATTATGTAGTAGCCCATTTTCACTATGTCCTATCTATAGGAGCTGTATTCACAATTGCAGGTGGATTCATTCATTGATTTTCTTTATTCACAAGTTATATACTTATTGATATATGAGCAAAAATTCACTTCTTTATTATGTTTGTAGGAGTAAATTTAATTTTTCCCACATCACTTCCTCAGATTACCTGGCATACCACAATGATATTCGGTTTCCCAGATGCTGATATAATAAAAAACGTTTTATCATCAAATGGCTCATTTATCTCATTAACAGCCATTATTTTAATTTATTTTAATATTTAATTATCTAAGAAGCCTTTGCATCCAAATGAGAAGTTCTTAATGTTGAACTCATAGCAACTAATATTGAATGACTTTATGGCTGTTCTCCCCCATACCACACATTTGAACAACCAGTCTTCATCAAATCTTTTTTTTTTTTTAATCTTTACCTTCTATCTTGGAATCAATACTGTGTATTGGTTCCAAGGCAGAAGAGCATTAAGGGCTAAGGCAATAGGGGTTAAGTGACTTGCCCAGGGTGACACAGCTGGGAAGTGTCTGAGGTCAGATTTGAACCTAGGACCTCCCATCTCTGGGCCTGGCTCTCAATCCACTGAACTACCCAGCTGCCCCCTTCATCAAATCTTAACTCAAGAAAGGGAGGAATTGAACCACCTAAGACTGATTTCAACCTCATAATCTTTATGACTTTCTCATAAGATATTAATAAAATTATTACATAACTTTGCCATAAAGCATAGGTTGTTAAGAGAGTTTTTATTAATTTCTCCATTTTTATATTTAAGAGGAAAAGGAGCAATAATATTTTCCAGAAAGAGACACCCTGCTGTACTCTACAACTGACTAACTCCTCAGTCACACCATAACCTTAGCTCTTTCTTCAATTAGAAGGAATCTTTCAACCATTACATTCTCAATACTATTTCTTCTCACTATTCTTGAACTAGCTGTAGCCATAATTCAAGCTTACATCTTCACACTTCTAGTAAGCCTTTACCTACAGGATAATTCTTAATGACCCACCAAACCCATACATATCGTATAGTCAATCCAAGCCCATAACCATTAACAGGAGCACTCTCAGCACCACCTTTAAACTCAGGACTCATATTTCAACTCCACATTACTACTAACTGTAGGATTAATCTCCATGCTTTTAACAATATGATGTGATATTGCTCAAGAAGGAACATTTCAAGAACATCACACACCCATAGTCCAAAAAGGATTAGGGTACAGAATAATCCTGTTTATTATCAGAAGTTTTCTTTTTAATTGGCTTTTTCTGAGTATTTTACCACTCAAACCTAGCATCTGCTCCTGAACTAGAAGGATCCTGACCTCCCATAGGTATTCATCCCCTTAACCCACTTATAAATACTAAATACATCTATTCTCTTGGCCTCAGGAATTTCAGCCATGTGAGCCCATCACAGCTTAATAGAAGGGAACTGTAAACAAATAATTCAAATGATCTCTATTACTATCTTACTAGGACTATATTTCACTATCCTATAAACCATATGATACTACAAAGTCTCATTCACAATCTCCAACAGAATTTATGGCTCAACCTTTTTTGTAGCCACAGTATTCCATGGTCTTCATGTAATTATTGGATCTACATTCCTAATTGTCTGCCCACTACATCAATTTTACTTTCACTTCACCCCAACACACCATTTTGGCTTTGAAGCAGCTGCTTGATACTGACACTTTGTAGATGTCTTGTCTTATGATTATTCCTATACTTTTCTATCTACTGATGAGGCTCATATTTTTCTAGTATAATTAGTACTACTTATTTCCAATCATTAAGTTCTGGGTAAAATCAGAGAAAAATAATTAACATTATTACACTAATAATCAATTCACTATTGGCAACCATTGTAATCATAATTGCCTTCTGACTTCCCCAACTCTACTTATACTTAGAAAAATCCAGTCCATATGAATGTGGACCCTTTAGGTTCAGCTCCATTACCATTTTCTATAAAATTCTTTTTAATAGCAATTACATTTCTCCTATTTGACTTAGACATTGTACTTCTACTCCTTTTACCCATGGCCATTCAACTACCTACCCCAAGCATCATACTAACACTATCCTATTGCTTAATTATACTTCTAACAGCAGGCTTAACTTATGAATGAATTCAAAAGGCTTGGAATGAGCCAAATAGGTTTTTAATCTAATTAAGATAAATTGATTTCGACTCAATCCATCATGGTTTAAACCCAAGAATACCTTATAGCACCAATTAAGTTCTTGCTTTCATAGGAGTCCTAATCTATCACTCCCATTTAATGTCTACTATACCTAGAGGGTATAACACTATCATTATTTATCTTAATAGGCCTACTAATTTCCTACTTCCATATATTTTCTACCTCTATAAAACCCCTATTTTTATTAGTATTCTGTGAAGCAAGAGTAGAATTCGCCTTATTTGTCAACATTTCAAATACCTACGGAAATGATCATGTCCAAAATCTTAATCTCTTACGATGCTAAAAATTTTAATCCCAACTTCTAGATAATTCCACTAATTTGGTACTCCAAAAAACCCTGAGTGTGAATCAACCCAACATCCCATAGCCTTACAATTAGCATTATTAGCTTATGACTTATGTAACATAGCATAGACATAGGCTATAGTTTTAATGGTTACTTCTCTATAGATACACTATCAGGCCCCCTATTAATCCTATCATGCTGACTCCTTCCTTTAATAATTATAGCTAGTCAAACCATTTAAACAAAGTATCCCTAGTATGAAAAAAATACTTTACCATATTAATAATCTTGTAACTCTCATTAATCATAGCCTTGACCTCATTAGAACTAATTATATTTTATATTCTATTTTAAACTACACTAATTCCAACTCTCAGCATTATCAAGGGGTGGGGTATAAATGAATGTTTAAATGCAGGACTTTACTCTCTATTTTATACCACTTGGAGTGTGTTTGTTACACATTTTCTGAAGGACTTGCATTGACACACATGTAAAATTGTGTGGAAAGTAGAAAAATAACATATACATATTTGTAAATATATCCTATATTATTTATTTCAAACAAAAATATTTCATTTTGTTTTCATTTTGGTTTGCTTAATGTAAGAGATTAGTGTGGAGTGGAAAGTTCAGGATACCAGAATATCTAATTTTAGTTTTTGGCTCAGTCACATACTTCAGGGTAAGAACTTGAGCAAATTTGCAAAGCTTTCTTCTTTTTTGTAAAAATATTTTAACACACACATATACAATTGGTTTGGCTCGCTTAATCTTCATTTTTGATGAGAATGTACTTTTTTTTTTAACATTTATTAATATTCATTTTTAACATGGTTACATGATTCATGCTCCACCTTTCCCCTTCAACCCCCCCCCCC
>NC_058132.1:421012357-421099827 GCF_016433145.1 Gracilinanus agilis | reverse complement strand
TCTCATTGAGATATTTCATGTTTCCTTCTATTTTTTCAGTCTTTTGGTTTTGTTTTATTTGTTCTTGTTGTCTTGAGAGATCATTAGTTTCTACTTGCTCAATTCTAGCCTTTAGGGATTGATTTTCGGCTATAATCTTTTGGTTTTCGGCCATATTCTTCTGGTTATCGGCCATAATCTTTTGGTTTTCGGCCATAATCTTCTTGTTTTCGGCCATAATCTTCTGGTATTCCTTTTCAATCTGGTCATTTCTTGTGTTCAATTTGCTTATCAGTTCATTTGGTTTCTGAGCCTCGCTTTCCAGTTGCAAGATTCTACCTTTTAAACTGTTATTTTCTTGCCAGATCTCTTCCATTTTCCTCAAAATCTTAGATTTGAACTCTTCCATAGCTTGTGAGGAGTTTTCCTTATTTGGGGAGGGTCTGGATGGTTGTTTGTTCTCCTCCTCTGTTTGCTCGGTTGTCTGGATTTTCTCTGTGTAAAAGCTGTCGAGTGTTAAAGACTTCTTTTTTTTGTTATTATTCTTTCTCTTCTGAATTTCCTGTAACTGATTAGCCATCATTAGCCCAGCAGCTTCTCAGGTTTATCCTCGCTCTCAGTGTCTGTCTGAGATCTATTGGCTCCTGAGGTCTGAGTTCTAGTTTTTTCCAAGGTCAAGCCCCCTGGTGGATTCCCTTGCTTGATCCTCTGCAGGAGGTTATTTTACAAGTCTCAGGGAGCTACTTCCACAGTCGTATACCCGTCTGCACTGGTTCCCCACTTAGGCTTTAGTTCCTGGCTGTGTCTGCCTCCACCCACGCCTCTGCTCAGCTGGCACCCACGACTCTGCTCAGGCGGAACTCTGCGCCCCGCGTCCACTCTCTGCTCCCGCGCGCTCAGATTTCGCGTGCGTTCTTGACTTAATGGGGTCCTAAGTCTTGCTGCTCTCAGGAACAGGTCCCGGAGCTGCCGATGACTCGATGGGTGCCCCAAACTTGCTCTATTTCTTTTTAGCTGGGTTCGGAGCTATAGGTGAGTGTGGAGGGGGTGGGGATGGGGCGGTTGCTCAGCCCGCGATTGAGTGAGAGCCCTTTTTAGCCTGGAAATGTCTCGATTCCACGTACCTTCCACGCTGTGCCCTGTTGTGGGGTTCCTCCGTTCGTCTGGACTTGTTTTTATGTCCCCTTGAGGAGTTTTGTGTGTTTCGGTCAGGAGAGGTTAAGAGCTGCTTCTTACTCTGCCGCCATCTTAACCCGGAACCCGAGAATGTACTTTTAAATCTCTTTCCTTTCCTTATTCTTGCTCTTCCCCATAAGTTTTAGCCATGACATTTCCCTCCTCCTATGTGCAATCTATTTAAAATTCTATGAACAGGTGGAGCCAGGATGGCAGGTTAGTAGCTGTGAAAACCGAAAACATTTCTGAATGTCCTTCCAAAATGACCTTTAAAAGGCACTGCAAAAGGACAAGAGTCAAAGCAGGATGAGTGAGGAGGCTCTCTCACTGAACAGAATGTGAAAGATAGGCAGAGAGAATGGATTTCCACAATATAAGGGGGAACTAGAAGCAAAACTGCATACAGAAAAGAGCAGGCAGACCACCCCACCAACCTATCATATTAGACTCAGAACCAGGATGTAGGCAGCTTTGGGATTCCAGGTCACAGGCAACAACAAGAAAAAAGCACCTCAGACCCACCCCTAAAAGTTCTAGGCCGTGGCAGTGAGGTCTGGAGGTCCATAGCCCTGGAAACTCTCAAGCTTCCTCTGCAGGAGTAAAGACAACGTCAGGGCAAAATTCTGTGAGCCAGAAAATAAGAGAGAAATGGCCAACAACATGCAGATTTCCCAGGCCAGTGGAGGGAAAATGAGCAAATAGCAACAAAAAAAGCTCTTGACCCTTGAAAATTTCTATGGGGAAAAAGAATAAAGAAAAGAAGCAACAGGAAACAGTGATATACAAGCAAACACATGCAAAATCTCCCCCCAAAACAGGAATTGGTCCCAAGCTCTAGAAGAACTCAAAAAGCTATTAAAAAATCAAATAAGATAGGTTGAAGAAAAATGGGGTAGGGAAATGAAAGCAATGTAAAAAAATAACAGCTTAAAAAGCAAAATTGGTTAAATGGAAAAAGAGGCACAAATAGCCAATGAAGAAATAAATAGTTTAAAAATCAGAATTGACCTACTAGAAAAAGAGGCAAAAAAAATAAAATGAAGAAAAGAGTTCCATGAAAAGCAAAATGGACCAAATGGACAAGAAG
This sequence comes from Gracilinanus agilis, assembly GCF_016433145.1. NCBI lineage: Eukaryota > Metazoa > Chordata > Mammalia > Didelphimorphia > Didelphidae > Gracilinanus > Gracilinanus agilis. The sequence goes on along the minus strand of NC_058132.1, from coordinate 421,097,585 downwards.
GATCAAAAGATCATGGAAGAAACTCTTTAAAAATTAGAACTGGACAAATAGAAGCTAATGATTTTACAGGACATCAAGAAACAATAAAACAAAATCAAAAGAATGAAAAAATAGAAGAAAATATGAAATATCTTATTGAAAAAATAACCTACCTGGATAATAGATATAAGAAAAACAATTTGAGAATTATTGGACTCCCTGAAATTCGTGAGAAAAAAAAAGCCTTTTTACGAGGCTTTAAATTTTTACAAGAAATTATCCAAGAAAACTGCCCTGATATTCTTGAACAAAAGGGCAAAATAGATATTGAAAGAATCCATTACATCACCTCTCACAATAAATCCCCAATTGACCATTCCTGGGAATGTTATAGCCAAGTTCAAGAACTTATTAGGCAAGGAGAAAATATTACAAGCAGCCAGAAAGAAACAATTCAGATATCATGGAGCCCCAATCAGAATTACACACGATCTGGCAGCTTACATGTTGAAGGCTTGGAATATGATATTCCAGGAAGCAAAATGAACTTTACAGTAAGAATCACTGACACATCAAAACTAAGTATATACTTTCAGGAGAAAGTATGGTCATTTAATAAAATAAAAGATTTCCAAGCATTCCTGAGGAAAAGACCAGACTTAAATAGAAAATTTGATGTCCAAACACAAAATTCAAGAGAATCATAAAAAGGTAAATAAAAAAGAAAAAATGTAAGGACTTCAACAAGGTCAAATTGCATTCCTATAAAGAAAGATGACATCTATAACTCTTAAAACTTATCATTATCAAAGTAGTTAGAAAAAGTATACAAAAACAAAAGGTATGGTATTAAGCTGTTTAGAATGATACATAAAAAATTAGGGGGAAAAAGAGAATTGTAGTAAGAGAAATGAGAAGGAAGAAGCAAAATGACATAAATCATATCTCATAAAGAGGTGTGTGGGGAGGATAGGATACTATTACAAGGAGGGGAGAATAAGGGTGGTAATGGGCAATATTTAAACCTTACTCTCATTGGAATTGGTTCAGAGAGGGAAGAACAGCCAGAATCATTGGGGTATAGAATCCTGTCTTACCCTATAGAGAAGTAGAAGGGGAATAAGGAAGAGATGTATGGAGAGGGGAGTAATAAAAGGGAGGGAAAAGTTGGGCATGTGATTAAAAGACCATATAGAAAAATAGGAGGTTAATAAGAAGGGAGGTAGTGGGAAGGGGGTAAAATAAAGGAAGGGGAAGTTGGAAGTGATTAAAAGTAAAAAACTGGTGTGGAGGGAAAGAGTAAAAGGAGAAAGGGCAGAATCAAAAGAGAAAATCAAGATGGAGGGGAATACACAGATGGTAATCATAACTGCGAATGTGAATGTGATGAACTCACCCATAAACACAGAAGCAGATAGCAGAGTAGATTAAAAACCAAAATTCTACCATATGTTGTTTACAAGAAACACATCTGAGGCAGGTAGACACACACAGAGTAAAGGTAAGAGGCTGGAGTAAAATCTATTGGGCTTCATCTGAGAAAAAGAAGGCAGGAGTAGCAATCATGATCTCAGATAAAGCTTAAGCAAAAAGAGATTTGATTAAAAAGATAAGGAAGATAATTACATCTTGATAGAAGGCAGTATGGACAATGAAGAAATATTAGTACTTATCATATATGCACCAAAGGGCATAGCATTCAGATTTTTAAAGTAGAAACTAAAGGAACTCAAGGAGGAAATAGATACTAAAACCAGAACTAGATCTAGTTCTCAAAATTAGATAAACTGAACCAAAAAATAAATAAGAAAGAAGTAAGGGAAGTGAATGAAATTTTAGAAAAGCTACAGTTAACAGAGATCTGGAGAAAATTGTATAGGGACAAAAATGCTTCTTTTCAGCAGCATATGGTATACACACACACACACACACACACACACACACACACAAAGATTGACCATGTACCAGACATAAAAACATCACAAACAAATGCAGAAAAGCAGAAATAACAAACACAACTTTTTCAGATCATAACACAATAAAAATTATAATCAATAGGGGTTAATGGAGAGGCAAATTAAAAATTATTTGGAAGCTAAATAGTCTAATTCTTCAAAATTAGTGGGTCAAAATATAAATCATAGAAAAAATCACCAATTTCATTGACGATAATGACAATGAGGAGATAACATATCAAAATTTATGTGATAATGCCAAAGCAGTACTCAGGGGAAAATTTATATTCTTGAGTGAGCATATCAACAAAGTAGAGAAAAACGAGATCAATGAATTGTGTATACAAATAAAAATACTATAAAAAGAACAAATTAAAAATCCCTAGTTAAAGACTAAATTGGAATTCTTAAAAATTAAAGGAGAAATTAGTAAAATTGAAAGTAAAAGAACCATTGAACTAATAAGTAAGACTAGGAATTGGTTCTATAAAAAAATAAAGTATTGGTTAATTTGATTCAAAAAAAGAAAGACAAAAATCAAATTACCAGTATCAAAGATGAAAAGGGTGATTTCACCTCTAATGAAGAGGAAATTAAGGCAATTATTAGGAGGTATTGTGCCCTATTATATGACAATAAGTCTGACAATCTAGGTGAAATGGATGAATATTTACAAAAATATAAATTGCCTTGATTAACAAAAGAGGAAATAGAATACTTAAATAATCCTGTCTCAGAAAAAGAAATTGAACAAGTCATCAATGAACTCCCCAGGAAAAAATCCGCAGGGCCTGATGATTCACAAATGAATTCTATCAAACATTTAAAGAACAATTAATCCCAATACTTTGCAAACTATTTGACAAAATAAGCAAAGAGGGAATCTTACCAGATTCTTTTCATGACACAAATATGGTAATGATACCTAAGCCAAGAAGATCAAAAACAGAGAAAGAAAACTACAGACCAATCTCCTTAATGAACATAGATGCAAAAATCTCAAAATACTAGCGAAGAAACTACAGCAATATGTCACAAGGATTATTCACTATGATCAGAGGGGTTTCATTTCAGGGATGCAAGGCTGGTTTAATATTAGGAAAACCATCAGCATAATTGACCATATCAATAATCAATTAACAGAAATCATATGATTATCTCAATAGTTGCAGAAAAAGCCTTTGCCAAAATACAATACCCATTCCTATTGAAAACACTAGAAAGCATAGGAATACAAAGGATCTTTCTTCAAAATTATAAGTAGTACCTGTTTAAAACCATCAGCAAGTGTCACCTGCAATTGGGATAAATTAGAAACCTTTCCAAAAGAGATCAGGAGTGAAGCAAGGATGCCCATTATCACCACTTTTATTTAATAAAGTACTAGAAATGCTAGTGGGAACAATTAGAGAAGAAAAAGAAATAGAAGGAATTATAGTAGGCAATGAGGAAACTAAACTCACTCTTTGTGGATGGTATGATGGTATACTTAGAGAATCCTAGAAAATCAACTAAAAAGCTAGTGGAAATTATAACTTTAGCAAAGCTGCAGGATACAAAATAAATTCACATAAATCATCAGTATTTCTATATATTTCCAACAAAAATCAACAGCAAGAGTTAGAAAGAAAAAGTCCATTCAAAATCATGCTAGATAATATAAAATATTTGGGAATGTATCTGCCATGACAAACACAGGAACACACTTCACACAAATAAAACTAGATCTAAGCAATTAGAAAAACATAAATTGCTCATGGGTAGGACAAGCTAATATGATAAAAATTACAATATTACCCGAATTAATTTAATTATTCAGTTCCATACCTATCAAAATACCAAAAACTATTTTACTGAACTAGAAAAAAATAATAACTCATTACAAAGAATAAAAGGTCAAGAATATCAAGGGAACTAATGAAAAATATTTGATAGATGGAGGCTTAGCAGTACAAGATCTTATACTACAAAGAAGTAATCATTAAAGCAATCTGTGTTACTGATTAAGAAAATAAAGGGGTAGATCAATGACTAGGGATAAATAACCTCAGCAATTTAGTATTTGATACATAAGATCCCAGCTTTTGCTATTTGATAAAAACTGCTGGATGAATTGGAAAATGCAATTGCAAAAAGTAGGTCAACCTCTCACACCCTGTACCAAGATAAGCTCAAAATGGGTATATGACTTAAACATAAAGAATGATATTACAAATAAATTAGGTAAACATAGAATACTTTATTTATCAAATCTATGGAGAAAGGAAGAATTTAAGACCAAACTAGAGATAGAGAACATTACAAGATGAATAATTCTGATTATATTAAATCAAAAAGGTTTTGTACAAAGAAAATCAATGCAACGAAGATTAGAGGGGAAGCAACAAGCTGGAAAAAAATTTATAAGAAATTTCTCTGATAAAGGTCTCATTTCTCAAATATATAAAGAACTGTCAAATTTATAAGAAACCAAGTCATTCCCCAAATTGACAAATGACCAATGGATATGAATAGACAGTTTTCAGATGTAGAAATCAAAATCATTAATAATCATATGAAGAAGTGTTCTAAATCGCTCTTTAATAGACAAATGCAAATCAAATTGGCCAATATGATAGCAAATGAAAATAATACATATTGGAGGGGATATGGCAAAATTGGGATATTAATGCATTGCTGGTGAAATTGTGAACTGATCCAACCCTTCTGGAAGGCATTTTGTGATTATGCCCAAAGGGTTTTAAAAGAATGCATGCCTTTTGATCCAGCAATACCACTACTAGGTCTGTATCCCAAAGAGATTTTAAAAAATGGAGATGTACCTATTTGTACAAAGTTATTTATAGCTGAGCTTTTCATGGTGGCAAAAAATTGGAAACAGGGGCTGTACCTTAACTGGGAAATGGCTGAACAAACTGGTATATAATGGAGATGGAATACTGTGCTAAAAGAACTGATGAAATGGTTAATTTCTATAAGAAGTGGAAGGACCTACATGAACTGATGCAGAGTGAAATAAGTAGAACCAGGTGAATGTTATACACAGTGACTGAAACATTGTGGGATGATCAAATTTAATAGACTTTGCTACTAACAGCAATGCATTGATCCAGGACAATTCTGAGGGACTTATGAAAGAATGCTATCCACATCTAGAGAAAGAACTGTTAGAGTAGAAATGCAGTATATGATTTAGGATTTTAAAAGATTATTCTATTACAAAAACAAACAATATGGAAATACGTTTTGAGTGCTAATACATGTAAAACCCAGTGGAATTGCTTGTTGACTATGGGAGAGGGAAGGGAAGAGGGGAGGGAGACAACATGAATTATGTAATCTTGGAAGACGTGTAGATTTATTACTGAAATAAAATAAAGAAAAATTTTAAAAATTCTTTGAACAGACTAAAAATATATATGTTATCATTGTTATTTTTAAAAAATCATTACTCAGTGGAATATAGTTATACCTAGCAAGAAGTGTAGCATTGTAGTAGATAACTGTTAACTTATTTTTCAAGAAGTCTTATTTGTAATGTCAGAGCAAAAAAAGCTATAACCACTCAAAAGATAGAGAACTCAAGAGGTGGATGTTTCAAGTGCCTTTCGGACTTGGTATATTTGTTTTAACCCTGATATTGCGTATGATTATATAGAGTTTAGATTATGTGAGGGTATAATTTCATCCTACATGTTTCATTTTAACATCTAAATATCCTCTTCAAAAGGTGAACATCTGCCAAATTTAGAATTAATTTTAGATCTTATTTCATGAATAATCTTTTTACAGCAATCCTCTTATATTCATAAGATTATACAATGGACTTATGCTTTTGAAGTAGTATTTATGCATTTCAATATATACAATATTTGTAATAGATGCTACTACCTTGATATCTTCACAATTGCCTTCTGAAAAGTCATTTTCACAGGCATTTTAGGAAAGTGATACAAACATTTTTTAGTGTAATTAGTAGTGTAATTTGATTCTTTCACTAGGACTGCCATTGCCTTAGCCTGGATGAGTGGCTTCCAAATTTCTACCCAGTCCCTTATGTCTAGACTAAGTTGCTATTTTTTCCTCTCTTAGCTTAAAACAGAATCCAATATAAATTACCCAAACCAGAAGTTTTGTCCTTCTTTCTCATAAAGATGTGAGGCAGATTTTTCTAGCCCAGACAAGAATGAGGTCCCAGACTTCCAATAAGACATGAACTGTCTGAAAATGATGTGAAAGATTGTGCAGGCATTTCATCAGGCCATGTAAAAATTGTTTTTTAAAAATGTGGCTTTCATTAAGGAAATGAGCATTTCTAGAGAGGTGCTATTCAGGGTAGATGGGCATATGAGAAAGGAAAAGATATGAGAAAGAGAAAAAAGAAAAAAAGCTACATTAAGTTATCTTAATATCATTAATTTTGAATTGTAATTATCTCAAGACTACTTTTGAGGAGTGAAAAATCTATGTAATGCTTTTCATCTAGTATATATCTTGTTCATTTGTGTTTATAATACAAGTAAGAGTATAGATATTTTATGTAAGAAAGCACTGAGATTTTGGTATTATATATACCCTTTGAAAAAATGTCACAGAATCACATAATTTTAGAATTAGAAGGGACATTAGGAGGCTAGTACAGTTCGTACTCCAAAGAAGTCCTAACTATAAATCTATGTATAAGTTGTCATTCATATCCCTCCCACCCCTGCCCTGCCCCTCACCAAGAAGAAATGAGTTACTGTGTATTCAGAAAGCCCAATCTTTGGACAATTCTAATTATTAAGTGATGTTTTTTTTTCTTTTCTTTTTTTTTTCTGGCACCAAGACTGAAACTTTTAGCCATTGCTCCTGATTTTTCCCTTTAAATCTAATTCTTTCTTAGTAAATATAATTTTCTTCCATATGATAGTCCATTACAATCTTGGAGATAGCTATTAAGTTTGTACTGTTACCTGGATCCCAAATCCTCTCTTCTTCAGAGTAGACTTCCTCCAACTTTCTGTCACATAAACTCAAAAGTCCATTACCATCCTGGTTACTTTCCTCTGAAGACTTTCAAGTTTATGAATGTTCTTTTAAAATCATAATGTACTGCCCAGAACTGAATGCAAAACAACTCTGTATGAACAAGACAAATCAGGGGTAATATCAGGAATTACCCCCAATTTGATTGGGTAGCTAGGTGGCACAGTAGATAGAGGGCTAGGCTTAGAGTCAGAAAGACCCGAGTTCAAATAAAGCCTTAGCCTCGTATAACACTGGGAAAATCACTTAGCTATGTTTGCCTCAGGTTCCTAAATGGAAGAAGGGAAAATGAAGAAAAAATGACAAACCACTTCAGTATCTTTGTTGAGAGAATCCCAAGCGGGGTCATGAAAAGTTGTATACAAGTAAAATGATTCAATACAATTACATAATCTCAAGAGGAAAGCATTAAAATTAAGGAGGACTGGGAAAGGCATCTAGAAAAAGATGGTACTTGGGCTATGACTTGAAAGAATCCTGGCAAATTAGAAAGCATAAACAAAGAATGAGAGTGTTCTAGGAATGGAGGACAGTCAGTGAACATTTATAGAATAGAGAGAATAAGGAACTTCAATGAGACCAGCATCACAAGGTTGAAGTCACTGGATGGAAGTAAGGTAAAAGAAGACTAGAAAAGTAGTTAGGGGCCAGGTTCAGAAGTATTTTGAAAGTCAGAGGGTTTTATATTGGATCCTGGATGTAATAGGGAGCCACTGGAGTTTATGAAAGGGAGGTGGATGATATGGTCAGACCTGTGCTTTAGGAAAAGAAATTTGACAGCTACTTATCTGCATGAATTGGGCAGGCTGGGATGGGGAGAGATTTGAGACAGACAGACCAAACAACAGGTTACTTCAATAGAATAGGTGTGAGATGATGAGGGCTGCACTAGAATGGTGGCAGTGTCAGAGTTTCACAAAATAAGCACATATAAGAGATGTTTCCAAGGTGAAATTGAAAGAATTTGACCACTGATTGGATGTTAGTGGTGAGAAAGAGTGATGAGTTGAGAACAGCATCTAAGTTGCAATTTTGGGTAACTGAGAGGAGGTGGTAACATAATAATAGGGAAATTAAGATCAGGGGAAGATTTTGAGGAGGGGTAGGAAGACTTTAGTTTTGGACATGTTGAGTTAATGAAGATTGTCCTTGTCCACAGGGGTTCATTTTCAGGTAGACTTGTCACACAGCTACATGTAGATGGCAAAGGTTGAAGGGAAGGAAATATATGAAAGAAGTGCATAGATAGTGTCTGAGATGAGACAAAGGAGACTCTGAGGAGTTAGAAGTGCCTGCCTAAATGCCAATAGAAGGACAAGACATATCTCTAGACTCTGGTTGCCTAGGGCACAAGCCCTTAAGAGGTGGAAGACTTCAAATTGAGAATCTTCCTAGAGCTTGATAGAAAGACAAAGCAGACTATCAGACTGTCTCTCAGTGCAGGTCAAGATCATATTTCCTCTTTTGGCTGCCCTATCATACTGCTAACCCATATTAAGCTTGCTCTCCACTAAATTCTCCACATCTTTTTCATAACATCTGTTGCCTTACCATACTTCTACCATTTTGTACCACTGAAATTTATTTTTTGAATACGTTAGCCTATTTTTTTGGTTGTAAGGATGTGATTTGTGCAAGGGGGATAGGGCCAAAGGAGCCAGAGAAGGCAGTTGCCGACAGTTGCTGATAGTTGAGACCAGAGAGGATTCTGGGAAATGCTCCAAGGGGGAGGAGGAGGAGAGAAGTCTTTAGGCAGAGGACTAGGAAGAGGGAGGAGGAGGCAACCCAGCATGGATCCAGTCCTGAGGGCTTCCTAAGGATCTTTCTTTTGGAAATTGAAACTCTGATTCCCTGATCAAAGCCATTCCATCGCATCTCACCCATCAAGACTTCAACCATCGAGTCGGCTAAGTTTGGACTCCATTGTAGGAGCGATCTCTTAGTCTCCTTCACCCATTACCCAACCTTGCTGAGAGACCCTTTTCAGTCAAAACTTACAATTATAGAAAAGGATAGAAACAGAGAAATAGAAATGGAAATAGAAGAAGGTGGGGTGGAGAAGTTTAGGAGTCGGAACCATTAAGGTTCCCTCCTAAATGACAGACCCCATAGAAATAGAGAAGAAGGTACCCCAAAATCCCTCGGCCCTTCACCCCTTTTCCCAATCCCTGGTTTGTGAAAAATACAAAGCCATTCAACAGTCAGATAGCGTTCCAGAGTGCCTAAGAGACAACGAGGGAGAGGGGAACCACAGCTTGGTCTGGCTGCCTCCATCTTGAAGCCAGACCCATTCCCCCTACTGTGAAACTGACTGACCTCAGGGGAGGTTTGAGTGAACCCCGTTCTTATTCAGGATCGGATTGGGATACCACATACCTTCTCTTATAGGGAAGCCTTGCCCCTGACTCCTATGGAGTGGCACAACCATTCAGGTCACCCAGTTTGGGGGTGACACCCCCTTAAAATCTCCTAGTATATATTTGGCCCCAGGGGAGTGCTGAATGAGAGACTCACCACATAGACTTTTTCTATCAAATATCAGTTACTGGCTCCTTTTAATTTAATTAAGTTACCATACTTCTACCATTTTATACAACTGAAATTTATTTTTTAAATATATATGTAAGCTTATTTTTTTGGTCCCTACTGAATTTGATATTATTAGATTCATACAAATGTTGTAGCCTTTCAAGAACTGATTCTTTCATCTGTAGGACCTTAGGATAGGGTTGGAAGGGATGTTATCTCTGGTACAAACCCTTTATTTTGAATATGAAGAAATAGGCCCAGGAAGGTTAAATCACTTGCCTAAGGTTACACAGACAGATCCAGCATTCAATCTCAGGTCTTGTAACTCCAAGCACAACATTCCCTATTTCAGTACTTGTTCAACTGAATTATATTCCATATCCATCCCCATCATGTCCTTGCTTTGTGTCATATGCATGTATTATAAGCATTTCACCTATTCCTTTATTCAAGGAATTACTGTAAAAAATTTAAATAACAGAGAGCTCCTGTTTAGGTGATATTTAACTATTACTATTCTGACGATTGAACCAGTTTTGAATCTTTCTAAATGAATAGCTCTCTAGTCCAAATGCCTCCATTTTTTTCTACAGAAATATTATGCAGACTTATCAGATGGTTTGCTAAATATAAATAAATCACATCTATAGTTTTCTCCTTAGTAATCTTGTTAATACATTGAGAAGCACTTATTAGGCACCTACTATGTGTCAGTGCTAGGAACTGGGTTACAAAGCAAAAATGAATGAGTCCTTGCCCTCAAAGAGCTTGCTTTATTTCAAAAGAGAAAAAAAGCATATATAGAAAGAAATATGTATAGGATATATATATTTATCTTAGCTCACAATTTCCTTTCCTAAATATTTGCTAATGTAACAAGGCCTTTGGAGTGTGGTAAGATCACCTACAATAGTGACACCTTAGGAAGCCTTTGGAGCATTCCCAGATTACCTAACATGTAAGAGCTCTGAGTTCCCTACCTCATGGGTGGAGGTAGTATCATTTAATTGGCTGTCTTAAAACTGATGAGACTAAAATAATCTCTCTTTTCTGGGTAGTGTTCCTTTCTGCATGCTTGGTCCTGATGCATCCAGAGGATGAAGATCACAATTCACTCACAGAGTGAGTTCAATGAATAAAACCAGTGAGTGGGGAAAGATTTCATTCTCCTACCTTCCCTTTCTTTCACCCTAGCTCCAAGAAACAAGATATAAGTTCTTATCTTGTTCTGTTTCTTTTGTCTTCAGTTTTAGGTGCCAGTGGTGATTCCCCATTAGACTTGGGAGTTCAAGTTGTGGAACTAGGATTCTAGTTAAGATGTTGCAGTCAGTCTCTCCTCTCTCCTTCTCTCTGTCTGTCTCTGTCTCTGTCTCAATTAGGCCCATATATACCTTTCTCCAGTATGCCAATTCTTTCTGTAACTAAGGATGCATGACTCTGGACTAAATGACTTGAATTCATCGAGGACAATTGTCTCTTCACTTTTCTTGGATGTTAATCCCTTATCAACCATTGTTGTTCTGTCTTTCTGGTGCAAAGGTCATTCTCCTTGGCAAAGAAAATGCACACACACACACACACACACACACACACACACACAACTGACAATCACCGATTTTTTCTCTCTTGTTAATTATCATGATCATATCTACCCCAAACAGCACTCCAATACCTTCTTTTATCTTTTTCATTCTCCTAATACAGTTGAAAACGACATTTGTTGTTTAGTCTTAATTATTCTAAGCTTTAGTACTCCCAGAACTATTTTTACAGCATTCTGCCACAATTTTATTCACATCCCATAAGTCTTATAAACTCTCATAACTTCTAATTTAGACTATTGCAATAGTTGCCAAACATATTCTTCTTAAAGTACAAATTTGACCATATCACTCCCCTACTTAGTAAATTCCGGTGGTTCCTTGCTGCCAGAGTGAAAATGAATCCTTTTGTTTGGATTTGAAAGTCCTTCACAACCTGGCTCCAAACTATCTTTCAAGTTTCATTATGTATTGCTCTCCTTCCTTCATTCCATAGTATAGCAAAACTTCTGTTCTTCATATTTGGTACTCAGTCTCTTGTTATCCTTTATTTTCACTGGCTATTTCCTATTCCTGTGTTGCCCAGCAGAGGTCACTGGAGAGCAGTATGGATAAGGACTTTCCACCCCATTCTGTAAAGGGAAAATGAAACAATTGACAACACCTTTCTCCACTTAATTGGGCATGACAACGTATTCTTGTGGTCTCTATTAACCCCAACTCTTCTCTCTCTCTCTCTCTCTAGAGGGTGGAGGAAGGGCCAAAGGTCTCTGGAACACCCTATCAGCTAGAAGATAATGAAATCAGCTCATGAGAATTTTTGTCTAGGATGAAGGTTTCAGGCGGATTCCTTTCTCTATAGAGCTAAAAAAAAAAGCTTAAAAATACAAATGGCAAATAAAATTCATAAAATGATGAGACCCCAGGCAATCTGCTGATTGCCAATTAGTGGGGGTGTTGTCCAAGCTATTTTAATTTAGTTCATCTTCCACAAATTTCCCCTCCCCATCATACTTCTACAACAAAAACACAAATTCAGAACACACTTAAAATTCTTATCTTTAGTAAATCATTGTTAAAAATACAAATAATCAAGATGCAATGAATAGCAAATTCTAGGCCATAAACATTGCCATCCACCAAACATATCAAAACAAAAGAGAGAAATGGAGAGTAGAGTAGATTACTATTATTTTTGTAGTTTCAAGAAGCCCGAATTCAGTTGTTGTATGCTGGATTCTTTTTGTCAAACTGAAAGCCAAGGTGAAGGAAAGGTTCTAATGATTACAAAACTTGTACTCCAGGGAAGTCTTCGTCTCTGTCTCCATCTCTTTTTCATCTTAACTTCTCTCAAGCCTTTAGAGACATTTTTAAAGTTGCAATTGTTGCAGAAAACTCAGGCTTCTGGTATACTGTGAGTTAAAGTCTCAGAAGACTTTGGGTTTGGGAAGAAATGCAACTCATGAGGAGATATAGATCTCATTGATTTAGGTAACCTTAAAAAACCCCTATCCACCCTCTGGCCAGTCCAAGACTTTTGCCAAAAAGACTTTTACATCCAGAATGCATTTCCACCTTACCTTTGCCTCAAAAAATTATTTCTTTAAGGCTCAGCTTAAGCACTACCTTTTCCACAAAGACTTCTTGATGCCTATTACTACTAATGTCCCCCCTTCTCTATATATTTATATGTAGACATACCATTCCCCAACAAAGAATATTAAACTTCTTAAGGTAAGGATTCTCTCCCACCCCCACTTTTGGTCTTTGAATCTCTAGGACCTAATGAGTAGTAGGCTCTTAATTAATATTTATTGATTGATGAATTGATCCTCTGCCATCTGCATTCATTCCATCTTCTGGGCATATCTTTCTAAAATTTCAATTGGATAATGAATTCCATATTTATCTATTTTGATTTCTTATGTAATTCTTATTTTTAATTCATATTGGAATTGCTTCACTCAGTCTTCATAAGTTATACCTCTGTCTTCATCAAGATTCCTATTTTTGCTGTTAGTTGAAAGACCTTCTTGCAACTTAAAAAATTTATGACAGGGGGCAGCTGGGCTAGCTCAGTGGATTGAGAGCCAGGCCTAGAGACGGGAGGTCCTAGGTTCAAACCCGGCCTCAGCCACTTCCCAGCTGTGTGACCCTGGGCAAGTCACTTGACCCCCATTGCCCACCCTTACCACTCTTCCACCTATGAGACAATACACCGAAGTTAAGGGTCTAAAAAAAAAATAAAAAAAATTTATGACATTTAAAAATATATGACAAATCTATTTAAATTCTGTTAATAACATGAGGATCCAAAAATGATTTAATTTATATGAAAGATATGAATGAAAAAAGGCAGTGCAGATTTTGAAGAGGGAATGCTGAAGGTGTATTTATAATTTGACTTAATATTATAGAATTCTTTTGTAATTTGGAGAAAGGTTGTATTTCTCTATGCTACCCACAAATGAAATTTTCAAATAAAAGAAAAAATAAATATTGACAGCTTGAAGAGTGAAAAATATTGTATTTACCAAATGTCCATGACAGTCTAAAATTACTTCAAATTCTAATTATGATTACATATACACATTTCTTTTCAAAATAAATTAAAAAAGGAATTTGTACAGACAAATATTGATATGAGAGAATGAAATTTCTGATTAAATGACTGAAGGAAAAACAATAGTTCTCTAAAGATCATAATACTATTTATTCTTCCTTTTTGGAAAACATCCTGCCAGCCTTTCCTGTCTTCAAAACGTCACATGATTATGAATACTAATGAGCTCATCTTATCAAATACAAAAAGTTACATTTGAAAATATAACAACTTATATTGCAAACTATTTAGAGATATTGATATGAAATTATACACAATTCTGTTGACCTTATACTATTTTTTCCTTTTCCTGGGTCTATTCAATTCACAATAGTTCTTATCCTGTGTGTTTTTAAAAAATTATTTTAATATATTTTATTTTTCTTTTATAATTCTATGCATTTATAACCATTATTTTGAGAGAGGATCCATAATTTTCACCAGACTGTCAAAAGGGTTCATGACACAAAATTTTTAAGACTTCATGCTCTAGAAATGGTTTATCAGCAATATCTATTAAAGATCCAACACACACACACACATACACACACACACACCAATAATGGAATTGTAGGAAACTAGCTGAACTTCACTTCAAAGGAGAATTTGTAATAACTGACTTGAGAATTTCTGTAACGAAGAACTATAGAAGCCAGATTAATTTGAATTCTTTCATTTTGAAAATTCTCCATTAATCTTGAAGCAGCTTTTGTTTCTTTTTCATTTTTTTAACAAGTTGCTACATTTTCTTTAGTCCCCATAAAATGCTTCATTTTTTTGTAATAAGGAAAGTGTTGCACAATTTTAGAAATCACCTTAATCTATCTGTCTTTTAGGCACCCTTAAGTGCCTGCCCTTGCCTCAGCAACCATCTTGCTACAACCCCAAGATACAAACCCTAAATTTGGATCCTTAGGAAAAGTCTCAACTAAATAGGCATCTTTACACAATATGCCTTATTTTTCTCTTTGATGTATATAGGTACTGAAGCATTAAAATGATCAGAATGGTATCCTATAGAGATTCACCAAACTCAATATTTATTTAATAAAAATTTGAGCAATCTGACCTGCCAATCAGAGAAGTTGTCATTATTTCATGCAATGACCAAGGATCATTTGTTAAAGTCTGTTAAAAGTGCGTGCCTGATGCTGAATGGTCACTTCCTTTTACTAAGGTAAATTCTATTAAAAAGATCAATAGAAATATTAAAAATTGGAGATATAAAAATATATTATCAGTTGACAGAGTATATAAAATATAAACGCTACAAAAGTCATAATAGCTGACATTATGAAATTCTTTATAGCAGGTGGTATGAATTAAGACATTTAGCAGGTGTTTTTGGTGACTGACAAAAATAGCTGCTCACAGCTTGCTCTTTTCCCAAATTTCTATAACCTACAGATAATAATTTGTAGATTAATAATTAATTAACCAGAAAAATAACGTATTATAGAACTTAGCTGTGAGGTAATATTGTCCACAACTAGGTCTAGGATTTGCTAATAAAGTGTATGGCTATTAATTTAAAAAACAGAACAAGGACTCAAACTCTGATCTTTCAATAACAAGAGTGCTATATTTTATACTGTGAAATACTAGGAAGGAAATTAGGGTGTATGGTTTACCTTCTGGAAAGGGAAAACCCCATTCAATAATTGAAGTTTCAAATTACAGAACCAGAGAAAGCTAGAACCATTTCCAACACAGTCTGAGAAGATCAGTTAATCTGTAATCTCTGAGAAATTCCTGGAGGTATAAAAATCCATTAAGTTTTAGATCAAGGCTCACCATCCTATCAATTCTCTCTCATACACATGTAATGGTTTCATTCCATTTACCCCTCTCTATAAACTGCCAGTCTGAGGGGAAGCTACTGATGAGAAGCAAGAGAAGTGACATGATACAAGTAGAGCAGGGAAGTGACATAATACGTGCTAGGCTAATTAAGAAGAGACAGACTTTTTCTATACATTATAGTTATTTGATCCATTCTCCTACTTATAAGGATGGATTAGCTGAGGTAAGAAGTCAGATGACCCTTCCTGGGATTAGCAAAATCAAGCCTGAGAAAAATACCAATAGCAAGATTCTCTAAAATCCATGTCCCTATTTTGGAGGATGCGATGAGAGATCCTGAGTCCATAGTTCTTCTAGAATCTTAAATTCATTTTATCACAACTTCCTTGCATATAGGAGCAGAATATAATAGTGAAGTGTGTTACATTGCGTACAGTCTTTAACCTTTATATGAGAACTAAACTTTATATGTTCTAGAACTCCTGGGTTCATAGTAGCTTTTGGAGTTTTCTGGGGACTTCTGGAGAGCCACTGACACAGAGTTAATAGGTAGATATTTTATGCACTATTTTCTTATATGCTCTTTATGTGCTTCTTTATAGAAGGATGCTCTCTATATAAAAACATCTGTATATAAGAATGTTTAGGAGGGAGCTGATAGTTTTCTTCAAATATTTGAAGAGACTTTAGGCGGAATAGGGATTAGATTTTTTTTTCTATTTGGCTTCAGAGTGTAGAAACAGGAACAATATATGGATAGTGCAAAGATTCAAATGTAGGCATTATGCCAGGAAAACTCCCTAATAGTTATAACTTTCCAAAAGTGGAATGGGCTCACTTGATAGAAAGTGGATTCCCTTTGAAGACTGTCAAGCACTGATTAGTTGATCATTTATTGTTAGTGTTGCAGTGGACATTTCTTTAATTTATAAGATGAATAAAATAGCCATTGAGGTCTTTTCCAGTTCTAAAGTTTTTATGACAGTTTCTTCAATTTTTATTTCCATGGAAAGAAAGTTGACTCTTTTGGGTCAATACCACTTGACCAGGGCTCAGGGAACATAGCAAGTTCAATGAAGAAGTACGTTTTCTCAGTGGTGAGGACTTGACAGTTGATTTCTGACTGGTTAAATCAATAATTATCCATACCACCTAATCTAGTAGGCTATCTAAATTTTTATTTAGTTTTCTAATGTTGAATGTAATAAGCAGGCTCACCCTTGAATCTCAAAAGCATTTATTAAGAACCTCAAAGAATATATGTGTGCATACCTTTTTATATATGGTTATTATGGAAGTAACAGATGTTTATATAGGCTGGGCTGGTACTGTAAAGACACAGGAGACTTCCTTACCAAATGAAGACCAGTGTGGTAGAATTGGTGAAAGATTTTATGTGAACTCTGAATGTACTGTAGGAAATGCCTTGATGGTGGAGGCAGAGGGGAAAAGTTTTTTATCTGAGTCAGTATCTTTCTAACTTTAGAAACTTTATTATTTTACTCTTTTATTACCAAAAAATTATTTTTTGTTGTGTTCTCCCATTGCATAGTCCATGAATGCCTCTTTGCATACTAACCTGTGAGCCTGAATCACTGAACTGGACTAGGTTAGGCTTGGACTAGCATCAGCATTTTTAGATATAACCTCTGTCTCAAATCCTATTGACATGGAACTCTTTCTTTACTGGTGAAGATGAAGGCCTTACCCTTTGTGAGGTTGGGATGGGGTTGACAAAAGAGCTCTAGTCTTTGCCAATATCTCTCAGGACCTTTTAGAGCTCTTCAGGGTCCATTTGTGTGTCTTTAGGGATGGTCTATTTTGGGACTCTCCAAAAGGAGTCCCTTCTTGAGACCCTTCAAATACCAATCCCCTTTGGGATTCATCAAACTTCCACTTGAATTGCTTCAGTATTTCTGTCTTTTCTCTTCCATCTTAGATTTATTACCAACCTCATTTCAGGTTACTGAAGGAAAAGACTATGGGAAAAAGCCAACATGAGGAACTGACAATTTCCATCATGTCCCTATCTCCAGTTTGCTTCACTGAAGACTTTAGGGGCAGTTTCCATTGGATGGGATCTAGGTCTCTCGATTAAGCTGTTATATTCTTCCCAATGGGAAATATCCTTCACTTTGTATTGTCTTGTATTTTTTCTCATATGTCTGTCATTGATTTCTATATTGTTATGATTTGGATAAATGGATTTCTTGACCGAATGCTATGTATGTTCATTGTAAACATTTTATTTGGAGGGAAAAGGGTCAAGCCTTGGAGGTAAAGCTTGAGTTCCTGCTCCTTCCCCCACTAATGAAATACTGCAGTGATCAGAAATTAGATCAAGTCTGAAAATCACATTACCTAGAAGAATAATATTTAAAGGAGTAGATAAATATAAAATATATATATATAAAATATATAAAATATAAATAGCCTGGTACTCCCTATCTTTTTCTTTGAGGTGACTCCCCCTCCTGGCAAGAATTAAAGTCTCCCTTGGAGAAGGTGTGGGGGAGAAGAGGTTAGAGATCTCTATTTTGTCTTACCTTAAGCCATATAATGACACCATCATGCTACATGTGGGATAGAGTTTGTGAAAAATCTATTTGCAATATTTCCTTGGAATCCTACAGTAAAATGGGTTACTGGAGACCAATGTCTGTGGGAAGATACAATGTCCCCACATTTGTCTATGTAAGCCTCTGATAGCCATAGGATTTATATGACTTTGCTCATCCATGCATTCAATAAGCAGGTATTAAGTACTTACTATATGTTAGTCACTGTACTAAGGACTGGGGATACAGAAAGGGGCAAAGACAGGCTTTGTCCTCAAGGAGCTTACAATCTATGTGGGCAGAGACAAAATGCAAACAAATATATACAAAGTAGCCTATTTAGAGGATAAATAGCATATTTAACAAGTAGAAGGTGCTAGAATTAAGAGGGACTGTGAAAGACTTCCTGTAAAATATGGGTTTTAGTTGGGATTTAAAGGAAGCCAGGGAATTAGGAGGCATAATTGAGGATAATGTTTCAGGAGTGAAGGACAACCAAAGAAAATGCCTGAGAGATGTGTTTTGCTTCATGAAGCAATCAGGAGGCCCATATACAGTCCATATTGAATAATCCATAAGAGGGAATAAGCTACAATAAGACTGAAAATGTAGAAGAGGGCTAATTTATGAAGAGCTTTGAATGTAAAATAGAGCATTTTGTATTTGATCCTGGAAGGAAGAAGGAGCCCTTGAAGTTTATTGAGTGGGAGGGTGATGTGGTTGAACTTGAACTTTAGGAAAATTACTTTGATGGTTGAATGAAGGATATATTAGAGTGAGTTGAAACTTGAGATAGACACTCCCACCAGCAGTCTATTGCAATAGCCTACATATGGGGTGGTAAGGAGCTGCAGTAGATCTGTGGCAGTGGTTATTGAACTGAATGAATGAATGTGACTATTACCTTTAACCTTCATTATCAGAACAGTCTAAGACCAAGGAAGAAAGGCATGTTCTTTTGTAAAAAATAAAATAGAACAAATATAATCTCGTTGATACATTCTGTAAAAACTTTGTTATTAAAACCCAGTGACAGATTACAACGTGCATATTATCTTATTTTGTACATTATACAATTTGGTAGAAATTATGCAATTTTGTGGAGACGTTTATAGTCATCATGTATTACTAAGAACTGATATATATGTGTATATATATATATATATATACATACATACAGAAGAAGTAAAATAATTTGACATGTGGACAAAGTGCTTCAGTAAGGAAAAGTTTAGATGAAATTAGTTGTCTAGGGAAAAAGGACTCCAAATACTGACTTTTAAAAATTTTACGTTGATGATGGTAAAAATAACATTTATTTTTGTAAATACTTTTGTGTTGCACTTTTAAAAAATGATTTATCACTTAGAAAACATTTTAAAAAGTTATGTTATATTCCAGTTATTGTGCTAGACACTGGAGATACAAAAACAAAAATAAAATATTCCCTGCCTTTAGGGAGTTTACATTCTACTTTCTAATAGGAAAGACAATATATGCTTTTTTAAGTACACAACAAAATAGAAGGCAACTTAGAAAAAACTAACAGGTAGCTGGTGGGGCAAGGAAAAAACTCATAGGGAAGGTGGTATCCAAGTTGAATCTTAAAGGAAACTAAAAATTTCAAGGGGAAGAGGTGAAGAGGGAGTGAATTCTAGGCAAGGGCAACAGCCCCTGCTAAGGCACAGAGAGGAGAGAGTGATATAGTATTGTGTTTGCTAAACAGCAATATGTACATGGATATAAGAAATATAATAGTAAAACTGGAATGAGATAATGGAGTTAAATTTTAAAGAACTTTAAATGCCAAATGACAGTTAATATTTGATTTTGAAAATAGCCATTGGAGTTTCCTGAGTAAAGGATTGACACAGTTAATACCTGTTTTTTAGGAAGTCATTTTGGCAGTTGTGTAGAATGTGGGTTGGAGTTTTGAGGAGTGGAGAGTTTTGAGAGGGAGACAATGAATTCTGTTTGGGATATGCTTAGTTTGAGATGCCAATAGTACATCCAGATCAAAATGTAAACCAAGCTTTGTAAAAAGAAGAAAAGAAGAAGAGAAAAAGAGAAAAAGCAGTTCAATAAAACAAATGCTTACATTATCAATGTCTGATTGTATATGCAGTATTCCAGACCCAAAGACCCTCTCTTCTATCAAGAATAGAGAGGTATGTTTTCTAAACATTCTTCCAGGTTGAGCTTGATTGTTAGAGCTGAAAAATAGTCATTATAGAATAACAAGACTAAATAGCATTTAGTTTCATTTTTAAAATTTTGTTTTCTCTGTATAGTTTGTTGGAACCACTGTATATATTGTTTTCCATCTCTACTTTTCTTTCCATCACTTCATATGAGTTTTTTCGTGCTTCAAGGTAGTAACATTCAATTACAATTTGTTTAACCATTCTCAGTTGATATACATGTGCTTTGTTTCCTATTTTTTGCTACCTTGAAAGATAATAATATAAATATTTTGGTCAAATATGGGATCTATTTCTCTGTCTTTTAACTCCTTGGGAGTATGTACCTATCTATCACTGGGATCTCTAGACCCAAAAGTATGGATCTAGAATTACTTATAATTCCAAATTACTTTCTAGCATGGGGTGGGAAAAACATTTATAAAGCACCTACTATGTGCCAGGCACTATGCCAAGCTCATTACAAACATCTCACTTCATCTTCAAAACAGCCATGTGAACTAAGTGCTATTATTATCTCTATTTTATAGTTGAGGAAAGTGAACCAAACAATGATTAAGTGACATGCTCAGAGTCATACAACTAATAAATGTGTAAGGTCAGTTCCAAACTCAGATATGTAATAAGGGGGTAAAGTGACTGATAACAGGGGAGCTGGTGATATAAGTGAGTCTCCTGGGCTAGGGAGCCTACAACTACTTTAACTGGTGATTTGAGACTGCCAGGGATGTGTAGCCTGGGCTGTGATGCCAAGTCAGTCTCCTTGCTATCTGTAAGCTCCTTTAAGATGGAGAGTGAGGAGCCCCTCCCTGCTGGAGTGAAAGCAGTGCTCAACAGGAAGTGAAGCTCACACACTTCCTGAACAAAATGGATGCTTGCCCAGTACTTCCTTTGGAGTCAAGTGGTTGCTATTCTCCCCTCTCCTCAGCCCCTTAGCCCAAGGTGATGTTATAATTAACTACAGGAGCTCACAGTTTCAGGCTAAGGGTTTATTAAAACACAGGAGGGAAAACTGAGGAAAGAGGGTTCAGGGTCTGGAGAAGCTGTTGCTAAGGGTGACTGGCCAGTGTTGGCAATGGACCTAGAAGGTAAGATCAGGCTGAGGGAACCAGCTCCTCAGCCAGAGATAATTCCACTTCCCTGATGTTAAGTGATCCACCAGCTAGACAGATGAAGTCGATGAATTCATTTAGGGGTGTCCCTGTTGTTAGGCTGACCTAATCTAATTTCCTGCCCATGATTCAACTCCCTCAAACTCTCCCAGGTCCCAAGGGAAGTCAAGGGGTAGTGGGATGTCTGGGTGAAGGTCAAGGAAATCAGAACCCCCAGGTTGGTTCTGCAGGGGTATTTATAGTCCCAGCTCAACCTGTCAGTTCCTGGGACTGGCACCTGCTGGGGCAAAGTTCCATTCTTCTAACTGACAGGATTGCCTAGGGTAATTTTGTGAATGCAAGAGATCTTGCATAAATCCTGCATTACAATTTGCTCATTTGTCTTTTGGAAATTCACACCTTTCTACATTTCCATGTCCCTCAGTTCTCAAGGAATTCTACACTTATACTAGGACTAAACTAAGCTATCCTCTCATTCCTATCTAAGCATTGCAAAATAAGAAAAGGGTTTCTTAGCTCCTATTCTTACCCTTTTACTATTCTAAGCTAAACTAAGAGGGGTTATGGGAAAGATAAAGGAAAGAAATGGGGATTAAAGTTTCACAAAAAAATTTTGAACAGAAAGGAAAACAAGATTAAACACAAAACATCAACAGAACAGTCCTAAAGCAAGCATTAGCTAAATAAACTAAGTTTAAACTCTAGCTATGAAATTTTCTAACTTCATGAACTAACAACAAAGCAACAACTAAGAAAAGTTTCTAGCAAGTTTCTAAAATCTGATTCAATCTTCCTAAGAGTTAGTATGTCAATATGTTAGTACACTTATACCTATGTTAGGAAGCATTAGGAAAGATAAGTAAACCTAACACTAGTTATAAGCCTTTTGGTTAAACCATAGACTTAAACTATGTACAATATTTACAAAGAAAATTCTGACCCTGTTCCAAGTTATCAGACTAACTATTCTGTCCATGTGTGTTAGCAAAAATTATTACTAAGGAAGCTATTCCTAAGGGTTAGTAAGCAAGCATTTACATATTTACATTCTTTAAAAAAGGAAATGTCAGATGCTTTTCAGTAGAAGGTGTCTGAACCAAAGTAAGAAAAAACTCTAAGCTAAGGCAGATAAACCCTTCTCTCCCATGTGTAAGTTAATACTACATATGTATATGTGAAGTCAGAAATGTATTATGTGTTGTCCAGTATGACCTGACCAGGTGATGAAGTGTCACATACTTACTCCTTCAGCATTCTTCTGTCAATTGCATGTACTGAGTGGATGGAATTCTAAAGTGTTGGGTGCAGTGAGAATTCTGTTGGATGTAAGATGTGCTCTCCAAATGCATGGATCCAAAGCTGATCAGATGATCCTCTTCACAGCCCTGTTGTCCAATACACCGATTGTGTAGACAGGTCATGATTGTCCTTGTAGTCCTCAGCATTGATGTCCTTGTGATGATAGGCAAAGTCAGCAACACTTCCGTGTGTTGTATGATGTTACCACACACGCTTGTCAACTTGTACTGGAACTGTTGTTCAGTTGTGTTGACTTGAGCCATGACTAAAGTTGTGTGTCCATGATATTTGACTAATCTTTTCTTCTTTCTTCTTCTTGCGGTTAAAGTTGATCAAAGTTAAACAAAGATTTCATTATTATGTCACTTGTGCCCTTGCAATTATTCGCTGATGTCACTGTCTAGGTCTTGAACTGATTGAAGATCAGATGTTGTCTCTTCTTCTGTAGCTGATTCTTCTTCCCTGTCATGATAATCTATGAATGTTTCTAAGTGATTGTAATTAGTTGTGGGATAGTCATTTGGATGTTGGTGTAATATTTGGTTGCTCCCTGACTCTTGCACTGATTCTGGCTCATAAGTGAATTCCTGGAAAGCTATGGTCTGATCTTTAGATTGTGGATTTGCTATGGTCTCACTAGTTGGCTGGCTGATTGGTGCTAATTGATCATTGTGCTGTATGATGACCAGGTCTTGTTGATGTTGGGACATAACTTTTGCTGGCTTGACATCGGTGACATAGAACCATGGATCACTCCCCTTAACTTTGATTGCACTAAGGGTTGTTAAGATTACATGGGATGGACCATGCCATTAGGTTCTAACACAGACTTCCTAGTAAAGTTTCTAATGTAGACATAATCTCCAGGTTGGAAGTTGTGTAGACTAAAATCAAAGGGAACTCTTTGATGTATCAAAGCCAATTTATGAAGCTAATATAAATGCTGTTTGAGTAATTTGATGTACTCATAGAGCTTGCATTCCATACACAGATGTGATAGGTTATGGATGCTCTGAGGTAACTTGCCATGGTAAGGTAGCTGTCCATATAGCATCTCAAAAGGTGACAAATGAGTGATACTATTGCGCTGGCACCTACGATGAAACAATGCTAAAGGTAATGCATCTGGTCACTTCAAATGTGATTCAGCACAGATTTTAGCTACTAGGGTCTTCAAAGATTTATTAACTCTCTCAATTTGTCTGCTTGATTGGGGTCTGTACACAGAATGCAGATGTTGTTTGACTCCTAGGGTTTCATACACACTTGCTAGAATTCTGTGTGCAAAGTGCGAACCACAATTGGATGCAACGTGTAGTGGAATAGAGAATCTGGGTATTAATTCTCTAAGCAAAACCTTCACTACAAATGCTGATATATTGTGTCTGGCTGGAAAAGCCTCATGCCACTTGGTTAATCTATCCATGATCACCAATGCATATCTATAGCCCTGACACCTTGGCATGGTAATGTAATCAATTTGTATGCATTCAAATGGTGTAAAGGCTAATGGTTTCCCTACCAGACTGTGGACTTTGGTAACAGTCTGGTTGAACTGCATACAAATTCTGCACCTCTGAGAAACTCTCATTGCAACTTCATATATGCCCCTTGCATTCCATAACCTAGTTATAGAGTCTACCAGGCCCAGACTTCCATAATGTCCTTTTTGATGCAATGCATTGCAGAAGGTGAAATACAGGGATCTAGGCAACATAGGTTTTCCATTTGCCCCCAGCCAAACTCCATTAGCTAAGTATGCACCATGGTGTTTTTTCCAATCCTTTACTTCCTTTGAGGAGTATGCATTTTTTTTTATAAACCCTTAATTTCGGTGTATTGTCTCATAGGTGGAAGAGTGGTAAGGGTAGGCAATGGGGGTCAAGTGACTTGCCCAGGGTCACACAGCTGGGAAGTGGCTGAGGCCGGGTTTGAATCTAGGACCTCCTGTCTCTAGGCCTGACTCTCACTCCACTGAGCTACCCAGCTGCCCCAGGAGTATGCATTTTTGAGATCATCTTCCTCCACCAAAGACAAGTTTAGGACTGAAATTGGTCCATACCTTGCCCTGAATTTGGCTGTAACATCAGCTTGCCTATTCCCTGATTCCACTGGCCCTTGTATTTTGCTGTGGGCTCTGCAATGAATAACCAAAACTTGAGCTGGTAATTGGAGTGCTTCTAATAGCTCGCTTATTAAAGTGCCATATGCTATCTGTTTGCCATTAGATGTTATGAAGCCTCGGTTTTTCCAGAGTTCACCGGAATGATGCACTACTCCAAAAGCATACCAGGAGTCGGTGTAAATGTTAACTCTCCTATTTTTGGCTAATCTTAGAGTGTGTATCAATCCGACCAATTCTGCCCCTTGAGCACTCAGAGTAAATGGTAGAGATGAGTACCAAAGGGTTTTAGAGGCTGTCACTACTGCTACACCAGTAAATCTCTGATTACCTGCTAAGTAAGATGATCCATCTGTGAAGAGTGTTAACTCGGGATTTCATGGGACTATCAGATAGATCATCCCTTGTCTTATGCACGATGTTAAGTGCATCTTCACAGATGTGTAGACTCTCTCCTTCCAGAGGTAAATTTGGAATCAGAGTTGCAGGATTTAAACTTCTGCACCAGTGAAATGTGATGTTTTCATTAGCCAACAGGATTGCTTGGTATTGTGATAACTTTTGGGAAGTGAAAGCTTGGAGTGTAATGTTTGTTCCTTAGAGTAGATTCCACTTGGTGTGAGGAAAATACTCTCAACTCACTCCCTAATGCCAAGGAAGATGCTTTCCTAATCATGATGACTATAGCAGCAATAGCTCTCAAACAACTTAGCATTCCACAGATCACTGAATCTAGCTTTGATCTATAATAGGCAACTAGTCTAAGGGTATTCCCAAATGATTGTGTGAGAACACTAGAGGCTATCCCTTTATCCTCATGAACATAAAGGAGGAAAGGTTTTACATGATCAGGGATTCCTAGGGCAGGCGCAGATAGAGTTAGCGCTTTGAGCTTTTCAATGGCATGGATATGCTCTTTAGTTAGCTTCAATGGTTCTGGAACTTCCTTTCTGGTTAGCTCTATCAGAGGTTTAGTGATGGGAGCATAAGCTGGAATCCAGTTTCTACAGATTGTTACTCCTATGATTGTCCTGAGCTGCCTCTTAGTTCTAGGCAAGCTCAACCTCTGTATGTCTTGTGTTCTCTTCTGGGAAATCCTCCTGGAGCCCTTTTCCAAGAGGAATCCCAAATATTCCACTTTTGATCTCATGAACTGAAGCTTGGGCTTGGAAATTTTATGGCCTCTCTTGTCTACCTCTTTAATCAAGTGCACGCAGTCTCTATGACAGATTTCAGCAGATGGTGACATTAGCAGGATGTCATCAACTTAATGCACCATCTTGCTGTCTTGGAAGGTGATTGACTCAAGGTCCCTCTGCAAGACTTGGCAGAAGACTGAGGCCAAATCTGAAAAAACTTGGGGCAAATGAGCTTGGGGAAGGGAGAGTGATCAGCTGTCATCTCCATAAAAGTGAACCAAACTGATTAAGTGACATGCTCAGAGTCATACAACTAATAAATGTGTAAGGTCAGTTCCAAACTCAGATATCAGATATCCAGGCCCAGTGCTCCAGCCATTGTGTTATCTAGCTGCCTCTAGACATAGATCTATTTCTGTCTCCAATTAGTCATCATCAATGGCTATTTATTGTATGTATATATACATATGTAATATAAACATTAGCTATTTATAGGAGTAGCTTATAGTTACTAGTAGAAGACTTAAATAGTGGTGGGGATGGGATAGGGATGGAAAGGTAGAATTTGAAAGCACTTACTGACCACTGTCCTAACTTTTTAATAACTTCTCATTTTACTTAGACGTACACAAAAGCTTAGATTGCTCATGTCTCAATACTGGCAATAGTTGGAAACAGTGAAGGAGAACTGTCCAAATCTGTCTTGTATCTAGTAATTCCAATTCTGCCTTATCCATTTAGCCTTCACAATAATGAGTCAGTCATTGTGGAACTGAGAAGTGGAGAGGTCAGTATTGCACATGGTTTAAAATACCCTCAACACGCAGATGGTATGATGGTCTACTTAAAAAATCCTAGAGAATCAACTAAGAAGCTTGTAGAAATAATCAATAACTTTAGCAAAGTTGCAGGATACAAAATAAATGCACATAAATCATCAGCATTTCTATATATTTCCAACACATCATAGCAGCAAGAGGTAGAAAGAGAAACACCATTTAAAATCACCCTAGACAACATAAAATACTTAGGAATATATCTACCAAAACAAACACAGGAACTATACAAAAACAACTGCAAAACACTTTCCAAACAATTAAAACTAGATCTAAACAATTGGAAAAATATTGATTGCTCATGTGTAGGATGAGCTAACATAATAAAAATGACCATTCTACCCAAATTAATTTACCTATTTAGCGCCATACCTATCAAACTACCAAAAAACTTCTTTACTGAATTAGAAAAAACTGTAACAAAGTTCATTTGGAATAACAAAAGATCAAGAATGTCAAGAGAAATAATGAAAAAAAATGTGAAGGAAGGGGGCCTAGCAGTATTAGATATTAAACTGTACTATAAAGCAATGGTCATCAAAACAGTATGGTACCGGCTAAGAGACAGAAGGGAGGATCAGTGGAATAGACTTGGGGTTAATGACATCAGCAAGACAGTGTATGATAAACCCAAAGAGCCCAACTTTTGAGACAAGAATCCAATGTTTGACAAAAACTGCTGGGAAATTTGGAAAACAATATGGGAGAGATTAGGTTTAGATCAACATCTCACACCCTACATCAAGATAAATTCAGAATGGGTGAAGACTTGAATATAAAGAGGGAAACTATAAATAAGTTAAATGAACACAGAATAGTATACTTGTCAGATCTCTGGGAAAGGAAAGATTTTAAAACCAAGCAAGAGTTAGAGAAAATTACAAAATGTAAATTAAATGGTTTTGATTATATCAAACTAAAAAGTTTTTGTATAAACAAAAACAATGCAGCCAAAATCAGAAGGGAAACAACAAATTGGGAAAAAATCTTTATAACAAAAAACTCTGACAGGGGTCTAATTACTCAAATATACAAGGAGTTAAATCAATTGTATGAAAAATCAAGCCATTCCCCAATTGATAAATGGGCAAGAGACATGAATAGGCAATTTTCAGATAAAGAAATCAAAAGTATCAATAAGCACATGAGAAAATGTTCTAAATCTCTAATAATTAAAGAAAGGCAAATCAAAACAACTCTGAGATATCATTTCACACCTAGCAGATTGGCTAAAATGAAAGAAGGGGAGAGTAATGAATGTTGGAGGGGATATGGCAAAATTGGGACATTAATGCATTGCTGGTGGACTTGTGAACTGATCCAACCATTCTGGAAGGGAATTTGGAACTATGCTCAAAGGGCTATAAAAGAATGCCTGCCCTTTGATCCAGCCATACCATTGTTGGGTTTGCACCCCAAAGAAATCATAGATAAACAGACTTGTATGAAAATATTTATAGCTGTGCTTTTTGTGGTGGCAAAAAACTGGAAAATGAGGGTATGCCCTTCAATTTGGGAATGGCTGAACAAATTGTGGTATATGAGGGTGATGGAATACTATTGCGCTCAAAGGAATAATAAACTGGAGGAATTCCATGTGAACTGGAAAGACCTCCAGGAATTGATGCAGAGTGAAAGGAGCAGAGCCAGAAGAACATTGTACACAGAGACCAATACACTGTGGTAAAATAGAATGTAATGCACTTCTGTACTAGCAGCAATGCACTGACCCAGGATAATTCTGAGGGACTTATGGTAAAGAACGCTACCCACATTCAGAAGAACTTCAGGAGTGGAAACACAGAAGAAAAACAACTGCTTGAACTCATGGGTTGAGGCGGACATGATTGGGAATGTAGACTTGAAACTACCACACCAATGCAACTATCAACAATTTGGAAATAGGTCTTGATCAATGACACATGTCAAAAGCAGTGGAAATGCTCATCGGCCGGGGGGGGGGGGAGGTTGGAGGGTGAAGTGGAAAGGAAGAGCATGAATCATGTAACCATGTCAATTTTCTAAAAAAATATTATTAAATGTTAAAAAAATAAAAAATAAAAAAAAACTTGCTTGAAAAGAAAAAAAATACCCTCAACACTTTGTGATGCTTTATTCCTCATGATTTTCTTTCAAGAGCTTTTCATATGACATTTATTGTAACTGAAGGTTTAAGTTTATTGGAGTGTACAATCACATTCCAATACCCTATATAAAGCAAAATTTGTGACTTCCTCCCTAGGGAAGATTTACTGTGGAGAAACACACTACTCTTTTTCATTTTTAACATGTACATAACTGCTAAGTCATAAAGTAACTCTCTCCAAACTGTCTGCCAGTGTGCAAATGTGTTATATTAAAAGCAAATGCTTTTTGAACCGTAACCTTATACCTCATTTCAATAGTTAATTCATCTTTGAAATATCCAGATTCAACAATTAAATATTAAGAATTTTTATTATAGGTAAAATCATATATAGGATAATCCTTTAAAGGTCCTTCTCAGAATATCAAAAGAAAAAGAAACTTAAAAATTTATAGGTGTGACAACCCAACATTTCATTGAGAAAGAGTTTGACACTATCCAGAAATAAATATTTAAATTAATGCAAACAAACCATCTTTTGGATAAAGGGAGCTTTAAAAAGCATTAGGAATGCCTCAGTACTTTATAGAAATAAGAGGTACTTTTCATATATGAAACACTTAAAATATCCAAATCTTATTAAATGTACAAAGTATTTTTTAAAAATATTTTGCAGTTATTTTGTGGCAACAAACTAAATTAATTTTAATTTTCCAAATAAGTAGTACTCACAGTACTCTCATGACGTGGCTGAGGTCAACCTCCTTAACTATCTCTATTGATTTAACTAATCAAAACTGATTTACTCCCATTTAGCCATGAGGACATTTATTGAACGATGGTGAAAAATTACCTTCTTTTTACACTAAAAATTTGAGGAAACAGTAAGAAACAAGAGGGAATATGCTTCACTTCACTTGCAATAGGAAGAAGTTAAACTAGATATCTTGAAGATTTTCCCAATTACAAGGGTTTTGTGATTTTGCAATATGCTTCAATTGGAAATTTCTGGAGTCTTCTCTGGAAATGTTTAAGTGTATCATGGAGTTTGGAAAAGCTGCTGTGGTATATGAGGTATAAATGGATTGCCTTGGTGTAGACTGCTTTCCTGTGATTTATCATTTTAGAATCTTCCCAGGATATCTTGGCTTTTAGTCCTGTACGAAGATCTCAGGTTCCAGGACATAATATTCAGTGCTACAAAAGCTATTTTTGGAGTAGACCCATCTCAACTTTCTAAATCTCATTTCCTATTCTGACTCTCCCAGGCTATATCTTTGCCTGCTCCTCTTACTGAGAATGGGACCTCCTGGGCCTCATAGAACTTAATATCACCACCTGCTACAAAAGGTTGGACATAGAAGCCTTGAACGGTTTAAATACTTCCCTCCCACTCCCTTATAATCTGTTTGAATTCATTTTTAAATAGTAGGAATACTGTCACCCCATTATATTCCCCTCATCCCAGTGATTTTGGATCCCTGGCTAATATATAAACTCCTATTCCCTCAATCTTAATACTTCATTGTTCCACTCCAGATCTACCCAACTCTATGCTCTTTGAAACACCTTCTCCATACAAAACAAACAACTCTTATCTTAAAATGTTTCCTTTTTCCTTCCTTCCTTCTTTTGTCTCTTGATGAGACATCGCTTTCTCTTAGTGACATGGAATCTCTGACCACTGTTTTGCATTTATCAGTAGCATTTAACTTATTAACACTAACTTACTTATTTTGATGGGGGAGTTAGAATACTTCTTGATCCTCATTGCCACTTCCAGAATTTCCCTCTATTACTATCCCTTAGTAACACCTTCTCTTTTGCTGGTGGGTTCTTTGTGTGAACTTTCTATCTCCCTATGATGAATGGAACTGGAAAAATGACTTACTATGACTTTATCTTAGATTTCCGATTCAGGATTTGATTTTGTGCATTTTATGGTTCTCTTTGTAGGAGTTTGGGACACAGCTCCTCCTGTTACTACTATTTTGGCTTCCTCTCCCAGTGATCACCAAGTCCAATGGTCTTTTCTAAGTTGTCCATTAGCTTTTCGTAATCTTAAACACTATTGATCACCCTCTACTCTTTCTCATTGTCACTGCTTTCTCCTGATACACTTTTTCTCCAGATACACTCTGACTGCTTCTTAGTCTCCTTTGCTTCATTTAGACCATGTCCCCTAAGTGTGACTGTTCTCTAAGGCTCTGGCCTGGTTCCTCTTCTCTCTCTCTATGTATGAACACCCCTGTTCTCTTCAGCTTCTATGGATTAAATTATAATTTTTATGCAAATGATTCTCAGATTTATTGATCTGTTAGATATCTCTAATTGAAGAGTTTGTAGATATCTTAAACTCAGCATTCATCATCTTTTCACCAAAATCCTTCCCTATTATCTACCCTATAACTGTTGAGGTCAATGCCATAACTTAAGTTCACAACCTCACTGTTACCCTCAACTCATTCTCTCCTTCCTCCCTGCCAATCTAGTCTGTTTCTGAATTCTATCAATTCTGCTGTCAAAACATCTCTTCCCTTATATGACCACTACCATGGTATGGGCCCTCATCACTTCTATTTTTTTTCACATTGTGAACCATGTTATTTATTTATTTTTTAAATTTTAAACATTTATTAATATTCATTTTTAACATGGTTGCATGATTCATGCTCCCACTTTCCCCTTTACCCCCCGCACTCCCCACCCATGGCCAACACACATTTCCACTGGTTTTGTCATGTGTCCTTGATCAAGACCTATTTCCAAATTGTTGATAGTTGCATTGGTGTGGTAGTTTCAAGTCTACATCCTCAATCATGTCCACCCCAACCCATGCGTTCAAGCAGCTGTTTTTCTTAAATGTTTCCTCTCCTGCAGTCCTTCCTCTGAATGTGGGTAGCGTTCTTTACCATAAATCCCTCAGAATTGTCGTGGGTCATTGCAATGCTGCTAGTACAGAAGTCCATTACATTCTATTTTACCACAGTATATCAGTCTCTGTGTACAGTGTTCTGGCTCTGCTCCTTTCGCTCTGCATCAGTTCCTGGAGGTCTTTCCAGTTCACCTGGAACTTCTCCAGTTTGTTATTCCTTTTAGCATAATAGTATTCCATCACCAGCATATACCATAATTTGTTCAGCCATTCCCCAATTGAAGGGCATACCCTCCTTTTCCAGTTTTTTGCCACCACAAAAAGCACAGCTATAAATAATTTCATACAAGTCTGTTTATCTATGATCTCTTTGGGGTACAAACCCAACAATGGTATGGCTGGATCAAAGGGCAGGCAGGCTTTTATAGCCCTTTGAGCATAGTTCCATATTGCCAGCCAGAATGGTTGGATCAGCTCACAACTCCACCAGCAATGCATCAAAGTCCCAATTTGGCCACATCCCTTCCAGCATTCATTACTCTCCCCTTCTTTCATTTTAGCCAATCTGCTAGGTGTGAGGTGATACCTCAGAGTTGTTTTGATTTGCATTTCTCTAATTATTAGAGATTTAGAGCACTTTCTCATGTGCTTATTGATACTTTTGATTTCTTTACCTGAAAATTGCCTATTCATGTCTCTTGCCCATTTATCAATTGGGGAATGGCTTGATTTTTTATACAATTGATTTAACTCCTTGTATATTTGAGTAATTAGACCCCTGTCAGAGTTTTTCTTTATAAAGATTTTTTCCCAATTTGTTGTTTCCCTTCTGATTTTGACTACATTGTTTTTGTTTGTACAAAAGCTTTTTAGTTTAATATAATCAAAACCATTTAATTTATATTTTGTAATTTTCTCTAACTCTTGCTTGGTTTTAAAATCTTTCCTTTCCCAGAGATCTGACAGGTATACTATTTTGTGTTCACTTAACTTATTTATAGTTTCCCTCTTTACATTCAAGTCATTCACCCATTCTGAATTTATCTTGGTGTAGGGTGTGAGATGTCTAAACCTAATCTCTCCCATATTGTTTTCCAATTTTCCCAGCAGTTTTTGTCAAATAGTGGATTCATGTACCAAAAGTTGGGTTCTTTGGGTTTATCATACACTATCTTGCTGATGTCATTTACCCCAAGTCTATTCCACTGATCCTCCCCTCTGTCTCTTAGCCAGTACCATATTGTTTTGATGACTGCTGCTTTATAGTATAGTTTAATATCTGGTACTGCTAGGCCCCCTTCCTTCACATTTTTTTTCATTATTTCCCTTGATATTCTTGATCTTTTGTTGTTCCAAATAAAATTTGTTATAATTTTTTCTAATTCAGTAAAGAAGTTTTTTGGTAGTTTGATAGGTATGGCGCTAAATAGGTAAATTAATTTGGGTAGAATGGTCATTTTTATTATGTTAGCTTGTCCTACCCATGAGCAATTAATGGCTTTCCAATTGTTGAGATCCATTTTTATTTGTTTGGAAAGTGTTTTGTAGTTGTTTTTGTATAATTGCTTTGTTTGTTTTGGTAGGGACTGCTTTTCCTTTTCAATCTGGTCATTTCTGGTCTTCAGTTGACTTGCCTCACTTTCCAATTGCAAAATTCTGCCTTTTAAACTGTTATTTTCTTG
The DNA here is from genome assembly GCF_016433145.1 of Gracilinanus agilis. Classification (NCBI taxonomy): domain Eukaryota; kingdom Metazoa; phylum Chordata; class Mammalia; order Didelphimorphia; family Didelphidae; genus Gracilinanus; species Gracilinanus agilis. Next base: position 421,064,238 of record NC_058132.1, on the reverse strand, counting down.
CCCGATTTCCTTTTGAGCTATTTCCCATTTCTCTAGCCAAATCTTTTCCAACTTTCTCGTCATCTCAGTTTTGAACTCTTCAAGAGCTTGTGATCAGTTTTCTTTATTTTTGGAGGGTCTGGATGCTTGTTTGTTCTCCTCTGTTTGCTAGGTTGACTGGATTTTCTCTGTGTAAAAGTTGTCCAGTGTTAAAGATTTCTTCTTCTTGTTATTAATCTTTCTCTTCTGAACTTCCTGATTCTGGGTAGCCATTGTTAGCCCTGCCCGTTCTCAGGTTTATCCTTGCACTCAGGATCTGTCTGTTGTCTTTTGGGTCTTGAGGTCTGAGGTCTGGTTTTTCTCAAGGTCAAGCCCCCTGCAGGAGGTTCCTTTACAAGTCTCAGGGAGCTGCTTCCACAGTCGTATACCCATCTGCACTGGTTCCCCACTCAGGGTTTCAGAGCCTTAGCTCGCGCCTGTGTCTGCCTCCACCCATGCCTCTGCCCGCGCCTGCGCTCTGTGTCCACGCTCAAAGTCTGTGTGAGTTCTTTAGCCTTTTGGGGTCCTAAATCTTGCTGCTCTCAGGAACAGGCCCTGGAGCTGCCAGTGACTTGATGGGTGCCCCAAAATTGCTCTATTTCTTTTGACCTGGCTTTGGCGTTGTAGGTGGTGTGTGTGTGTGTGGGTGTGGGGGGGGTGGTGGTTGCTCAGCCCGCGATTTAGTGAGAGCTGTTTCACCCCTTTATTGCATGGAAATGCCCCGATTCCATGTACCTTCCACGCTGCACCCTGTTGTGGGGTCCCTCCGTTTGACTGGGTTTGTTTTTATGTCTCCTTGAGAAGTCCTGTATGTTTTGGTCAGGAGAGGTTAAGAGCTGCTTTTTACTCTGCCGCCATCTTAACCCGGAACTCCCCCTCATCACTTCTTGCTGATACTAGTACGATAGCCTTCCAGTTGGTCTCTTTGCCTCAAGTCTTTTCCAACTCCATTTAGTTACTAGAGATCTTCCTAAAATGTAAGTTAAACCACCAATTAGTAAACTCCAGTGACTATTAAAAAAATCCTTTATATGTTCTTTAAGTCCTTTATAAGCTGCCCTCCCTCCTTTTCTTTCTAGTCTCCTTATACACTACTCACCTCCACAGGTTCTATAATTTTGGCTCATAATTTTCCCTCTTCTCCAACTCCTACCTCCAACTTTCTATATTAGGGACTTCAACTCCCCTTCATATACTCTAACCACTAAGTTCTTCAACCTACCCATTTTCCACAAACTATTCCTCCACTTTATCTCAGCAACACACAAATACAGTTATACTCTTGATCTTTTTATCACTGAAAAATTATATTACCATCATATTTAAGAATTCTGAAATCCTCTTATTTGATCACTATCTAGTAGTTTTTCTCCTCTTCCTTTGCCTTCACTTACAAATATACTGCTTGTCTACACTGTAATTTACAATTTCTTGACCTTTCATTTTTCTCTTAGGCCATCTCTTCAACACTAGCCATTCCTTTCTTTTCTCTTCATTCACTTTGACCACTTGGTGAATCATTTCAAATTTATGCAGTCCACCTCTCTTCAATCTTTTATCAAGTTTCTGATTATACCCAACTAAGCCTCAGTCTTGGATCACTTTCAGAATTCATTGCCTTCACTCTTATATATGTACTGCTAAACAAAGGTGGAGAAAATCATGCTACTGTTATGAAAGTATTCACTACTAATTTATGTTAAATAAACTCAATTGGACCCTCACTGCCACTAGGGAATTCTACTATATTTCTCTTAACAGTTCACTATCCAATGCTCTACAGCATCTTATCTCTTCTCAAACCTCACATGGCTCTCCTTTCTGCCAGGCTCTAAACTAAGAACTTTGCCTCATTTTTTACAGAAAAATTGAGGCCATTTATCATAAACTCTCTATTTTTCTTTCTTCCTCATTTCCTATCACTCAGATACCTTCTGCCACTTCTCCTCCTTCTCACATATAAATTGACCTTATTCCTTACTAAGGCTAATCATGCTACTTGTTCAAGTGGGTCCATATATCCCATCTTTTCCAACAGATTATCCTATCATCTTCACTCTGTCACTTATTTTCAGTCCCTACCTGTCTATTGATTCATTTTTCACTCTTTAAAAATATATCCATGTTTCCCTTGTCCTGAAAAAATCCTTAAGAGATTAGCAAAGAAACTATCTCTTGATAAAATGTACAATAGACAATAAAGTATCATCAGTGCCAAATAGTTTAGTGTCTAAATTCTTAAAGGAAAAGTTATTATACACTGGGTGAAAATAGTAGAGTAGGGCATGAAGCTTTCTTGCCCTCCTATACCCCCAACAAACAATCAAAATAACTCCACAGAATCAGTGCTACAAGTTGCAAAACCAGATAGGATTCAAGAGGGAAGCTGAACATTTAGAGACAACTAGGGAGAATGGTTTCTGTTTCTGACTGTCCTGACTTCAGTTCCACCACTGAAGACCCTGGGGGCAGAATCAGAACAAAAATTAACAAGGCAGCCCAGCCCTGGGAGGCAGGAAAGGCAACCTCACCTTTTTTGCTGAGCCCCAGAGCTTATATCTATCCCACTATCCACGGGCAGTGGGCCTTGGGAACAGCTGTCCTGGCTATGACCTCAGCTCTAGAGACTCCCACAGGCCCACAACTGGGTTTTGAAGGAGTGGACATTACAGAGTATGCAGGCATCAGATTCTGAGGGCAGGACCTCAAACCTTACTTTTAACAAATGAGGGACTTTGGAGGCTTGAGGAATGGGAGACTGGATACTTACTCTGTCCTGGTCTTAGATAGTAGGAGAGGAGGAGTGAGGAAGGAATAATCACCAGTGAGTGTGGTTGCTGAGGGACTGGGACCCCATCAGCTTTGGTCACTTCCAGGAGAATAGAATCCCTGGTTGCTGCCACAGGAAGAGATGGACCTGCCTGGGGACTTTGATTGGAGCACCTGAAGTCAATCAGGGCATAAAATACAATATTTTGTAAAACAGAAGAACTGGGTTTACAACCAAGAATAACATAACCAGTAAAGTTGAGCATAATTATACAAGGGAAAAATGGATATTTAACAAACTAAAGGAGTTTCAACTATTCCTGGGAAAAGACCCAGAACTCAATAGAAAATTTGACCTACAAGTAACATACAAAACATGATGAAAGACAAATCAGAAGGCACTCAAAAGGTCAAGTTATTTAATTCTTTTATGAAAAAATGTCATCTATGGCCCTTGGGAATGGCATTATTGCTTGGGTATTTTAAAAGGGTGGGTGTGGATGGAAGATTTTAGGCCGAGGTGATTGCAATTGAATGAGCCAAAATGGTAGTGGAGTAAACCAGGAGGAGATGAGGTGGAATGGCTTTTTCATATCAGTGAGGAATGAGTGAAGAAAAGACCAGGGAGAAGGGGAGAAGGAGTAATACTGGACCCTACTCTTATTAGACCTGGGATGAAAAGAGAACAACATACACAATTAGAAGGGTAAAAAGCTTCTTAATGCATAGAGAAATGGGAGGGAAGGGGGATGAGATAAAGGAATTCCCCTTAGGGGACCAAGGCACTAAAAGAAGAAAGTGTGGGTTAAGACGGAGGGCAAGGGAATAAGAAAAGGGAGGGATATCCAAAAGGGAGTACATATTAAGTGGTGGGGGGATAAGGTGAGGTGATAAGAGCAGGACTCAGGACAAGTTAGGGGGGGATTTTTATAATCAAACTCATCTCAATTAGTAGAAAGCGCTGTTGGGGGGAATAAGGAAGAGATTTTTGGAAAGGTGGACAGAAAAAGAATTAAAAGGTAAGGACTAATTACTAGAGAAAAAAATTAAACTTAAATGAGTTATTGAAGGAAATTGTAAAACTATACTAGTGGGGATCTCAATTTGCTTGTCTCAGAACTAGATAAATTTAACAACAAAAAAAGAAAGTTAAGGAGATGAATAGAATTTTTGAAAAGTTAGAGATGACAGATCTCTGTAGAAAACTGAATGGGAATAGAAAGGAGTATAATTTTTTTTCAGCTGAACATGATACCTGTCCAAAAATTGACCATATATGAGTATAAGAATCTCATAACGAAGTGCAGAAAATGATTTTTAAATTAAATGTTTTATATTAAATATATTCTTTTCAGATTACAATGCTATAAAATTACATTTAATAAAGTGCTATAATAGATCAAGCTCAGATTCCACATTTTACCAAAAGCCTATAGTCCTCAATACTTATATTTTTTCTTTAAGATTATGTCCAATTTATCTTTTATTTATCTTGTATTTAGATACACTTGGATATATCTGTTTACATGTTGTCTCTCTCAGTAGAATGCAAATTCCTCGAGGACAGTGATTATTTTTGCTTTTCTTTGTATCTCTAGTGCCTAGTTGACAAATATCTGAAATATGGTAAGTATATATTGATTCATTGATTTTATCTGCCAGATAATTATTATTTTTGTCATTTAAAATTAATCTTTATGCCAATGACTACCAAGATGTGACCAAGATATTCAGATTGCCAAAGACACACCATTTCATAGCATTCTGCTATTCCTATTCTTTTAAGTAATTTCACCTGTAATACAAAATTGACAGAGATTCTTCAACTAAAGCTAGTGTATTTAATCTTGTCTGGGTTATGCCCTCCTTAGTAAACTGGTATCATAAAATACAATACATTTAAAATATAGATAAGTTAAAATTTATTTTTTAAAAACATTAGTTTAAAAACTTATTTCTTAGGGGCAGCTGGGTAGCTCAGTGGATTGAGAGCCAGGCCTAGAGACGGGAGGTCCTAGGTTCAAATCCGGCCTCAGATACTTCCCAGCTGTGTGACCCTGGGCAAGTCACTTGACCCTCATTGCCTACCCTTACCACTCTTCCACCTATAAGTCAATACACAGAAGTTAAGGGTTTAAAAAAAAAAGAAAAAGAAAAAAACTTATTGCTTAATTTGAATAAAAATATTAAACCTTGCTTTGTCAAAGCAACATATTATATTGGACAACCAATTGATTTTCTATTAGGATGTCATGAACAATTTGATTTCTATTTTGAAAAAAATCACAGATACTGCTATTATTACTATGGTTTTTTTACCTATATTAATAATTGAAGGAAACAGTAATTTTTAGTTAGATATTAGTGAAAATAAAGATGTATTTTTTTATATAGGTTAAGAATCTTTGATTAAAAAAAAAAGTCCCTTGCCCAAACTCTACTAATGTTCCCAGTGTCCAGTGTATTTTTTTCCCTTGTAAATGTTTCAACAAATTTTTATTGAGCTTAATGGCATTGTAGCATTTTAAATGAACAAATACACTTGGTATTTATAGTGTTAAAGATTTCTTCAGAATTATAGGTCCTGCAAAAGGCCTTCTTAAAAAAAAAGTCAGTATGTAGACACACTTTATTTTTTCCCTTGCAAACGGGAAATGTAGCCCTGAAATTTTTCTTAACTGGAAAGAGTGGGGAGGGAGGCCTATTCACACTACTAAAAATCAACTCTGATCCTGACCTAGACTTGGGGGTCTGTGTGTGCGCTTTCCCTTCTTTCATTTTTTTTCTGATTATTTTGGCAGACTTTTTGGAATGTCTGGGAGCTCAGGGCTTTGCTTCATGGAGCAGAATTCGAAAGCTAGAAAAAAAGAAAGTTATAGACTAAACCACAGAAATGTAAACATGTCTGCAGCTAAAATAACTCTACTTTCATTGAAAACATTCCTCACTCTCAATCAGACTTCTGTGTACTAAGGTAAAAAAAAAAAAAGAAAAAGGCACGTTAATAGTAACCAATTAATAGATTATGTTGCTCTGCCTTAAAAGTTGAAGTAGTTCTTTTTTTATATTAAAGGAGTGCTTAATTTTCCTCTTCCTTTCTTTTTCTCCCTTTAGTTTTGTTTTTTTTTCCTGGCAGTTATTTATGGCTGTTAGAGTCCACTGTTAGTTTTTAAGTTGGTCCAGATAGGAAGATGGACAATGTGAAATAACTGCAACTTAAACTACTGATACTATGCATAGATATCATCCAGGAAATGAATGAAGAGACATATAGGTAAGCAAACTTTTAAAATTGAAAATTATTTTAAAACAAAATAGTTCTTTAGAAAATTTTCATAATCTGACAATATCTTTTTAAACAATTCTTCCTGCTTATGCCTGATTGCTTCTCAGAAAAGCTGATTTTCAGCTATTTCATATATGTGTATGTACATATATGTGTACACATATATTCAATACCTGTTTGTTTTCTTTCTATCTCCGAGGAAAACGTTTACACACATGTCTACCTCCACCACCCAGTCCTTTTATGGACACTGACATGTGTAACAAGAGGCGATTATATTCTATTGAAATTAGTCCCTCCACTCCCCTTCTGTTTCTTTTCGTTTCTATCTAGTGAAACAAATGCAATTAAAAACAAAACAAAACAACACACTTCATGTCCAGGGATTTCTTATTCAGGCTATTTTATTTTTCTAACGATTTCCACTTAGATTGAAGAAATACAGGCTTAATTAAGTAAATCCTAAAAAACAGGTATTAGTCAATACCATTTCTCTCAGATCTCCTGCACCCCTCCCCCATCCTTTCCTTTTCTCTCCAAATCAAATCAGACTGTCGCTCTTGCCTTTATCATTTTCAGAGATAAAAAATAAAGATTCGCCACCCTTTTTTAGAAGATCTCTGAGTTGCATTTTTTCTTTTTCTGAGCTATTAATAGAATATATAGCAAACTGTCACATGTACAATACACTCGGGCACTTCTCTGGAAGTTACACTTTGGTAACAAGAGTTGAGATCTCGTCTGGTTTGTTGCATTTATCTATGATTGGAGAAAGAAAGAGACTCTTTGAGCCCCAGTCCAATACTACCTAACTCCCCAACCCCCCCCCTTCCTCCCCTCCTGCCTCCAACCCCTCAAAACCCACCGGCTCGCGCCTTGGCTGCAGCCACAATGCTTCCCTGGGCGGCTGCAGCAGCATCCCTGCTTTTCACACTGTCCAGGTCTCAATTCTTCGGATGGTAAGTTCTGCTTGTTTTCCTTCTCGGTCTCTTCTACTTTTCCTTCCTACAAGCAACAAGCCCGGGTGTTAATTAAGTCAAGTCATTCCCTCCATCACCTCCTCTCTACAATCCCTACAACTTTCCCAACCACCCTTATGTAGAGCAAGGGAAAAGTTTTGACAGATGACTGGACTTAGACTGAAGTTATTTGAGAGAAAACAAAATTGGGACAGGGGTCCCAGTGTAGGAATAAGGATTGCCAGTTAAGATCAGAGGGAGGGTGGAGTAGGGACTAGAGATGACCTCTCTCTTCTTCCTTCCCTCCTTTCCTCTCTAATCAGACTGGGGCTGGGACTTGAGGATGCCTCAGGGAAATAATAAACTGAAGCTTGAGCCGTTTTGTTAACTCATGGAGCACTGAATGTTTGGACTATGATGGGAAAGCAAGGGTTTCTACTTTCTAAAGGCTCTTCACTTAAATTAACTTCATTTAAGACAACTCAGACTCGGTGGATGTCTACTTTAGGCTCAAATTGAGGAGAGTTACCAAAGGCTACCTGAAGCTCTAGGCAATGTGGCACAATGGAAGGAGTTAGAGGATTTGGGTTCCCTTTCTGCTTCTGCTGCTTGCTACTTGTTTGATTTAACCCCTCTGGGCCAAAGTTTTCTTACTCTTAAAATTTGAGTGGTTTGGCCTAGAGCAGTGATGGGCAACCTTTTGTGTTAAAATGTGTTAAAATTCGCCAAAAAACCTAGAATAACTTGGGTGGTGTGTCACTTCAAGAAAAAAACCCCATAATTTTGTGATATTTATAGTTTAAATAATAAAAATATATAATTGTAATAATTACTTGTATTTAATAAACCAAAATAGGTAAATTAATATAGGTAGAATTTCATCTACAGTGCACAGAGTGTCTACACTACACTACAGCAAATGTTTCATTCTCGCCATGCGGCCTCACACTTCTCTGTATGCGGTCGCATGTCATCGAAAATGGCTACGTGTGTCAGTGCTGACACACTTGTCATAGCTTTGCCATCACCGGCCTAGAGGCCACTAAGATCCCTTTCTTCTCTGCCTTCAGCTTCACCCAGTAGTTTTCTCCTGGTGCAGGTGCATGTCCATCACTTCTGACTTCCTAGGGATGTCAGAAATAGAAAGTTTTCTTCTTTTGGGCAAGCCAACAGATAATTTAGGGGACAAAGAAGATGTTTCCATTTTCCTCTACCTTCTCTCATCACAAGGAATAGAGAGTAATTCGAGAAGCTGCTAGGATGAGATGGAAAAAGGATAGTTTCTCAAAATACAGCATAAAAATATTCATCAGATTTGGGCAGTCTGGATGAAGGAAATATAGATTAATTTTTTATTTGTAAAAGATAAGGAAACTTATAGCAGAGCAATATAATAATAGATGGTTTGTTCACAAAATAATTCTTTTTTGATCTGACAGTGGGGGTGCTTCCCACTTTCAGTTACATGATTGTCTTACTACTATCATCTATATACCCAAGTTCTTTCATATAGGATCTATGTTCTTATACATAAGACCAAGTATCTTGCTTTAAAATTTGAAGTTTCAAGACAGATGGTCTTCAACATTGTCTATCTTCCCTTTCCTCTCAATCCCTTTCTTCCTTCATCCACTGGTGGAACAGAAAGGAAAAAAATTCAACAGGAGTTAATCAGATAAATTCTGCTAAAATCCTGTATGACCATGACTAAATCTCTTTAAGTTTCCTAATCTGTAAAATGAAGGGTTTGGACTTGATGACTTCTTAGACTCCTAACTCTATGACACACTTTATAACATAAATGTGGTTGAAAAGGACCTTAAAAAATCATCTGCACTACCACAACAAACAGAATTTATACCTATCCCCATGAAATTGATGAGGAGGCTGAAACCCAAGTGATATAGCCAAAGTCCTACAAAGTCCTAGTAAATAGCAAAAGTCACATTTGAACTCAGATATCCTACTTTAGAGCTAGTATCTTTTCTTCTTGATCACAAAGGTATTTTCTTTTCTAGTAATTAGCCATTAACTATTATCTTATTTATTAGAGTCCAGTCTGTTATTTCTCATCTACTGCTTTGTATAGCATCTGTCTTGATACTTAAATGAGATAATATCTACTTATTGCCTCCAAATACACATTGACCTTATGGTTTCTGAAGACCCTACACTAATTTTACTGAAAACAAAAATAAATTTAGAGGGTAATTATTAGCCTAAAATTATCTAAACAAATGACTAGTGTTTTTTTATTCTTGGATATAGTTGAAATTGATCTATGGATTTAGTAAAAAATTGCTACTACATGATGAAATTCAAATTAATATTAAAATATACAATTTTATATGTAATGTAAGAGCAGATTTCATGTACATGTCCTTTTATAATTCAGAAAATTTTAATCTGTTAATCACATTAAATGGATACATTTTCAATATATTGAAAGTAATACTCATTACCATAAATGTTATCAGTGGAGCAAAATCTTCATATCTTAAATTCTATATAAATAGTTTATAGTTCACTGGGATATTTAAAAAAATAATCAATTAATTAATTTAGGATATTTTCCCATGGTTACATGATTCACGTTCTTTCCTTCCATTCTTCTCTCCCACTCTCCTCTGAGCTGATGAGCAATTCCACTGGGTTTTACATGTATTATTGTTCAAAACCTATTTCCAAATTATTAATATTTACAATAGAATGGTAAGTTAAAGTCAAGATCCTCAATTATAATCAGCAAACCATGCGATCGATCATATGTTTTTCTTCTGCATTTCTACTCCTACAGTTCTTTCACTGGATGTGGATAGCGTTCATTCTCATAAGTCCCTCTGGCTTGTCTTGGTTCATTGCATTGCTGCTAGTAGAAAAGTCTATTATATTTGATAGTGCTACAATGTATTAGTCTCTGTGTACAGTGTTCTCCTGGTTTTGCTCCTTTCACTCTGGAGGTCTTTCCAGTTCACATGGAATTCCTTTCCATTCCTTTCACCATTCCTTTCAGCACAATAGTATTCCATCAACATTAGATACAACAATTTGTTCAGCCATTCCCCAGTCAATGGCCACCCCCTCATTTTCCAATTTTTTGCTACTACAAAGAATGCAGCTTTAAATATTTTTGTGCATATATTTTTCCCTATTATCTTTGATCAACCCTTCTGTCTTTTAGCCAGTACCATATTGTTTTGATGACCACCAGTTTAAGATCTGATATTGCTAGACCTTTATCCTTCACATTTTTTCACTAATTCCCTTGATATTCTTGATCTTTTGTTCTTCTAGATGAACTTTGTTATAATTTTTTCTAATTCTACAAAAAGGTTTCTTGGTAGTTTGATAGATATGGCCCTGAATAAGTAAATTAATTTGGGTAGGATTGTCATTTTTGTTATATTAGCTTGTCCTACCCATGAGCAATTAATGTTTTTCCAATTATTTGATCTAGTTTTAATTGTGTGGAAAATGTTTTGTAGTTGTGTTCATATAATTCTTGTGTTTGTCTTAGCAAATAAATTCCTAGACATTTTATATTGTCCAGGGTGATTTTAAATGGAATTTCCCTTCCTAACTCTTGCTGCTGAGTTGTGTTGAAAATATATAGAAATACTGATGATTTATGTGGGTTTATTTTGTATTTTGCAACTTTGCTAGAGGTATTGATTATTTCCACTAGCTTTTTAGTTGAATTTATAGGATTCCCTAAGTAGACCATCATATCATCTGCAAAAAATGATAGTTTCGTCTCCTCATTGCCTACTTTAATCCCTTCAATGTTAAATAATAGAGGTAATAATAGGCATTCTTGCTTCACTCTTGATCTTATTGGGAAGTCATCTAATTTATCCCCATTACAGATGATACTTCCTGATGGCTTTATTATTTTTTGGAAAGGCCCATTTATTCCTATACTTTCTAGTGTTTTCAATAAGAATGGCTACTGTACTTTGTCAAAGGCTTTTTCTGCATCTATTGAGATAATCATTTGGTTTCTGTTGGTTTGGTTATTGATATGTTCAATTATCTGGATGGTTTTCCTAATATTAAACCATCCTTGCATTCCTGGCATAAATCCCACTGGTCATAGTGAATAATCCTCATGATAACTTGCTATGGTCTTTTTGTTAGAATTCTATTTAAGATTTTTGCATCTATGTTCATTAAGGAGGGTCTGTACTGTTCTTTTTCTGTTATTGGTTTACCTAGCTTTGGAATTGTGTCATAAAAGGAATTTGGTAAAACACTTTCTTTGCTTATTTTGTCAAATAATTTGTATAGTGTGGGATTAACTGTTCTTTAAATGTTTGATAGAATTCACTTGTGAATCCATCTGGCCCAGGGGATTTTTTTCTTAGGGAGTTCCTTGATGGCTTGCTCATTTTCTTTTTTTAAGATGGGACTGTTTAGGTAATTTATTTCCTCTTTTGTTAATCTGGGCAGTTTATATTTTTGTAAATATTCACCCATTTCACCTAGATTTTCATAGTTATTGCCATATAGTTGGGCAAAATAGTTCTTATTAATTATCTTAATTTCTTCTTTAGAGGTGAGGTTGCTCTTTTCATCTTTGATACTGTTAATTTTATTTTCTTCTTTATTTTTTATTAGATTAACTAGCACTTTATTTTATTTGTTTCAAAGTACCAGCTCCTAATCTTATTTATTCATTTAATAATACTTTTACTTTCAATTTTATTAATTTCTCCTTTGGTTTTTAGGATTTCCAATTTGGTTTTTATCTGGGGATTTAAAATTTGTTCTCTTTCTAGTTTTTTAAGTTGCATACTGCAATATAGGATTATTAACATTGCCATGTTGGCTTGGGGCAACCTGTCAATTGCCCTGGTTGGAATGTTGACCGTGGCATAAGCCACAGGACAAGCACCAACTGCCAGTTGGACCAAGGGTATACAAAGCCCTGGAGACTCAGGGCTGGGTTCTGTTCTTTCCTGACTTCTCCCCTGACCTCTCACTTATCCCATACCCCCTGGGGCCCTGGGAGGTGAGAGCAAGAATGTGGGTACTTGTTAGGTCTAGGATACGGTTAAACCAATTCTACAGAACGACTTATCAATACTATCAGCACTACTGGCAAACCTTTAGTCAAAGATCAACTTTATTTATTATCCAGAGACCACCTCACAAGTGACCCAAGGCTGCCTGCCCTGGGTCAGCAGAAGAGCATCCAGGCAAGACCTATTAGCAACCTGAGTCAGATAAATCTTTCGCCCTTAGTTATCAGTATTTCCTAACCCTCTTTCCACTGCCTTGTTCCCATTACTCCTGTTATCAATAAACCCCTTAGCCTTAACCTGAGAACTTTGTGGTTTCTGCCTACCATCTAAGGCCAAGTAGGGACAGCCAACAGGAAAGGTTCTGATCAGTTTCAGCTGAAAGGCAAGAAGTTCAACATTCACTTCCTGTCAACCTACAATACAACAATAGGAAGCTACTTCCTCAACAGGAAAGAGGCTGGAAATCTGACATCTTAAAGGAGCCTGGTGTCTAGTAGTGAGAGTTTCACTTGACACTCAGTTAACGTGGGTTGGATCCTTAATATATTTATAACCAGTTTCAAGTTCAGCCCAGGTACAGCTCATTCCATCCTTTTACAACTAGCACCTTACTCCTTCTACTTTCATTACTAGCATAAGGCCCTTAGACCTACTCATTACAATACCCAATTCAATGACCTCTTCCTTCTCTCATTTGTTGATATATGCACTTAGGAATATTTCTCCCTGAGTACTACTTTGGCTGCATCCCATAGATTTTGATATGTTGTTTCCTCATTGTCACTCTCTTCAGTGAAATCAGTAATTGTTTCTTTGATTTGTTCTTTGACCCATCAGTTTTGAAATTTTTATTTATTTAGTTAGTTTAAATATTTAGTTTCCAATTAATTTTAAATTTGCCTTATCATAAACCCTTATTGATTATGATTTTTATTGCAATATTATCTGAAAAGGTTGCATTTATTATTTATGCTTTTCTACATTTGTTTGCAAATGGCCTAGTACATGGTTAATCTTTGTATATGTGCTATGTGCTGCTGAAAAGAAGCTATATTTCTTTTTATCCCTATTTATTTTTCTCCAGATATCAATTAGCTCTAATTTTTCTAACATTTCATTCACTTTCCTTACTTTCTTATTTATTTTTTTTGGTCAATTTACCTAGTTCTGTGAATCCTTTCAATCTCTACTTTACCCTCTTGTTCAAGAATATCAGGGCAGTTTTCTTGGAAATTTTCCTGTAGAATGATATCCAGGCTTTATCTACCAGATATCTGGTAGACCCATAATTCTTTTTTTTTTTTTTTTTTTTTTACATTTTTAAACCCTTAACTTCTCTGTATTAGCTCCTAGGTGGAAGAGTGGTAAGGGTGGGCAATGGGGGTCAAGTGAGTTGCCCAGGGTCACACAGCTGGGAAGTGTCTGAGGCTGGATTTGAACCTATGACCTCCTGTCTGTAGGCCTGACTCTCAATCCACTGAGCTACCCAGCTGCCCCTAGACCCATAATTCTTAAATTGTCTCTCCTGTATCTATTTTCCAGGTCTGTTGTTTTTATCAATGAGATGTTTCATATTTTCCTCAATTTTTTCATTCTTTTGATTTTGTTTTATAGATTTTTGCTGCCTTGTGAAGTCGTTGCTTCTAATTGTTCAATTCTGATTTTTATAGACTGAATTTCATTCCTGACATTTTGAACCTCCTATTCCCTTCGATCTATTTTTCTTTGAAGGTCTTTTTTTATCTTCTACCTTCTTTGTCTCATTTTCAAGTTGGTCAATTCTGGTTTTTAAAACACTATTTCTTCTTTTAGTTCATGTACGTCTGTTTCCAGATGATCTATTTTACTTTTTTAAAGTTCTTTTCTCAATTTTCTTTAACCTCTCTTGTTTTTTGAATTGTGATTTGAGTTTTCCCAGAGCCAGAGTTCTCCCAGAGCCTGGGTCCAATTTGATGGAGTTCCTGTGTTTTTACTTAGTGTTCCTTGGTCTTCCTCTGTTCCATTTATTCTTTGTTCATTATCTGAATAGAAGCTGTCAATTGTTATTTCTTTTTTCTTTTTCTATTGTTTATTCATATTTTTTCCTTCTTTCTCCCTTCTTATTGGTTGTATTCCTGCTCCTCTGTTTATTTGCTGAATCTATGAGTTTGGGATTTTCTGCCCTATAGGGGCTTCTTCTCTGCTCAGCTGATTAACTGGATTAAGCCAATGGAGCTGACCAGTTGTATTAATGTGCCCTGAGGCCAGATCTTCTCTAGTTGCCAGCGGAGGCTTTTAGGTTGGATCAAGCAAGAAAGACCCATGACTCTGCCCTGTTGCCGAGCCTGGCTCTCTGTCAACTCTGCACCCTTCCTTCTCTGATTTTCTACCAGTTCCATGAGACTGAGCCCCTCTACCCTCTGGAGACTCTTCTCTATATTGTTTATTTATGTATTTACTTTTTATATTTTTAAACCCTTAACTTCTGTGTATTTGCTCCTAGGTGGAAGAGTGGTAAGGGTGGGCAATGGGGGGTCAAGTGAGTTGCCCAGGGTCACACAGCTGGGAAGTGTCTGAGGCTGGATTTGAACCTATGACCTCCTGTCTGTAGGCCTGACTCGCAATCCACTGAGCTACCCAGCTGCCCCTCTGTATTATTTATAAACTGGATTAAGCCAGTTGAGCTGATCTACAGAGCCCAAAACTTCTAAAAGCAGAGACCCGAGATGGAGGTTCAGTGGCTGAAGGCTGTGATCAGTCTGCCCTCTTCTCTGCTTCTCTCCTCCAGCTGCCTTCTTGCCAGCTGTGGTCAGAGCCCTGAACTCTGTGTAGATTTGATAGCAAGGCACTCCCTCCTGGTTGGAGTCCTAGCCCTGAAATCCCACTGACCTCCTGAGTTTCTGCACAGTAGATGAGGGAAGGTCCCTGGGACTTTCCTTCTTTCTTTTCCTTAAACCCAAGAATTCAAGCTTCTCTCAATACCTTTTAAGTTGAATCAAGCAGAAGGGTACCTCAGGTCTGTGTTCTTGTTGGATTTGGTTTTCTGATCCCCTTGAAGCACTTTGTTTTATATTGGTATGGAAGGGTTTTCACAGAGGAATTGACTTTTGCTGCTTCTAAGCCACCATCTTGACTCTGTTCCTGGGATATTGTTTTACATCTATGGATTATGTATAGAGAATTATCATTCCTTAGACTCTACTTTCAATGTAGTATGGAAGCAGTTAGTAGTGAACTGTTCCTGGTGATTTTAGCAGTAGCTAAGTGGCCTAGTAAGTAGAAGTGCTGGACTGAGTTAGGAAGACAAGTTCAAATCTTGCTTCAGATAGTAGTTTTGTGATCCAGAGCAAGTTATTAAACCTATCCCAATTTTGATCCTTACCTCTAAAATTAAAAAAAAAAACATAAAGCAATAACTTCATGGTTGTGAGGCTCAAATGAGATAACATAATACAGTGTTTTGCAACACTTAAAAGACAATACAAATGCTGGCTATTATTATTAGCATTTCTAGCAATGAGATTTATTTTAAAAAACATACTAAATCAAAGAAGAAAATAAGACTCAAAGTGGGTGGCAATTTATTATTTAAGGAAAATCTGTTGAAATAATGATTTAGTAGGAAAAAGTAGTCATTTTGATAACATGCAATGCTTTGTTCATAAGGAAAAGCCTTAGGGATATTGTGATATATTTATAAATTGGCAATTTAATCATTAGAGTTTGCATCTATGTGAATGAAATAAAGAAATAGTACTAAATGTAAAATAATTAGTAGTGACTTGGATCATCTTTTCATATACTTATATATGGCTTTGATTTCTTCATCTGAAAATTGTTTGTTAATGTCCTTTGCCCATTTATCAATTGGGGGATGGCTCTTATTCTTGTAAATTTGACAAAGTTCAATATGTATTTTAGATTTGAGACCCCTAACTGAGGGGCTGTCTACAAATCCCTCCCCCCAATTTTCTGTGTTCTTTTTAATATTGAAAGCATATGTTTTATTTGTGCAAAACTTTTTAAATTTAATATATTCAAAATTATCCATGTTACATTTCAGAATGCTTTCTGTCTTGTCTTGATTGTATCCATTTTGATTTTATCTTAGTGAATGAGGTAAGATATTGTTATATATCCAGTTTCTGCCAAACTAGTTTCCAGTTATCCTACCAATTTTTTCCAAACAATGATTTGTTATCCTCAAATACTAAATCTATGATTTTGTCAAATATCAGATTACTGTGATCTTTTACAGCTGTTCGTTGTATGTCTATTCTGTTCAACTCGTCTACCTTTCTATTTCTTAGGCAATTCCAGTTAGTTTTATCTTTATATATTTTATAATATTATATATAGATACAAAGATAATGCATATTATCTTTATAATGCAATTTAAAATCTAGTTCTGCTGGACTGACTTCCTTTACATTTTTCATTAATTCCTTTGATATTTTTGATCTTTTATTCTTCCAAATGAATTTTGTTATTATTTTTTTCTACTCAGTAAAATAGTTCTCATTAATAAATATGAATGAAAAAACCCTAAACAAAATACTAGCTATGAGACCTCAGCAATGTCACAAAGATAATACATTGTGGCCAAATAGGATTAATACTAGGAATGAAGGGATGGTTTAATATAAGGAAAACTATAACCATAATTAATGATATCAATAACAAAAGTAATAAAATATGATCATATCAATAGAGGCAGAAAAGATCTTTGATAAAATACAACACTCATTCCTTTCAAATCAATGGAAAATTTTTTAAAAATTTGAGTGGCAATGAGGTGGCTCAATGGATTGAAAGCCAGGTCTAGAGATGGGAGGTCCTAGGTTCAAATCTGGCCTCAGACACTTCCTAGATGTGTGACCCTGAGCAAGTCACTTAACCCCTATTGCCTAGTGTTATATTGAATCTCTGGGAGCCAGGAATCCACACTGTTGATTGACAGGTGGGTCCGTTGGATATCGGAATGTTCCCAGAGGGCCGTGAGGACAGGGGAGAGAGCGGTTGGCCCAGGGTGGTATAAATACCCTGGCAGCCCTGACTTTTGGTTCCTTTCCTTCCCTTGGACTGGAGATCTGTGGATCCTGGTCTTTTGGAATTGAGACTTGCTGGGCTCAACCTTGCAAGATCTTCCTGTCTTGTTCCTGATAACATTATCAACCTGTACCCAGACCATCATCTTCTGATTCTACTACCCCTAGATATTAGAAAACCAATGATCTAGAGTTATCTAGGTGTCCCAGGGCCTGGGAGGGATCCGGGAAGTGGGCAGGAGAAGAAGAAGAAGGTGGAAAGAGGTGGATATCCCAAAGACTGTTTAGGCATATCATCCAACAAAGAAGAAGAAGCTGAAACTTCAAGCAGCAGTTTGCCTACTCTGGTTTGGCTGTGGCCAGGCTGGACCAGAGGAGCTAACCATCCTGACTCAATACCTGCCTACAGATCTGAGGGTTTATCGTCATCCAAGTAGATAGGGTTTCCCAATTCCTCTATCCAATCCCAATACCCCATCTTTGTTAAATACAGTTAAAACCTTTTAAGTACCTTCCTGAAGTGGTTATTTATAGCTTTTCTGGGAAGGGAGATACGCAGTCAGAGACAAACCATTAACAAGCTAATAGAGCCCATTATACACTATCAATCAACCCCAGGTGGGACCTGAAGGGATATCATCCATTGACCGAAAGGATCCTGCTTGGGCACTGTTATAAAGGAGGGAGGTGTCATATCATCTAGCTAGGGCAAGCCTCAGTTGATCTTGCCCTAGACACCTATCTGGGCTATCACTGCTGTCACACAATTACCAGTGGTAGTATCTAGTTTAGGTTTCCTCTCCTCTCTATCTAGACATCTTTATTTATTTTATAACACTAGCCCTTATTGCTCTTCTGCCTTAGAACCAATACATGGTATTGATTGTAAGACAGAAGATAAAGGTTTAAAAAATCAATGGAAAATATGGGTAAATGAGATTTTTCTTAAAGCCATCAGCATGTACAGTCAAACTTTGTTACTTGCAGTTTGGAACTCATTGAATTTGACATTCCATGCATTTTGATGAGGAAAAAATTATCTTGGTATTTGATGTTTCCTTGGCACTTGATGCACTTGCTATAACTTGTAGGGACTGTGATCTCAGGAAGCATAGGTCTGCTCTATCAGAACAGTTTGGTCCAGTGTAACAAATAGGTTGGAACCCAAAGAAGTTTTAGGACAACTACACAATGTTAGTTAATGGCAGCTGGATTTAGAATCCAATTCAAGTGGAATGTTCTTCCCTTAAACTAAGGTACGTATAAGAATGTTAGCATTAGTGCTTTGATGTCCAGCTTCATAACTTCAGACATTTTCAACACAGGGTTTGTTAGTTATGCATTAAAAAATCCAGACATATGGTTTTATTATTAAAGAGAACTCTCTTGGTAAAACACCCTCCACTGTTTCTGATTAGCAAGCTTTCTGTAATTTACTGTTTCAGAGAATTGTCTCAATCACAGAAAGGCTAAGTGCTTTGCCCTATCAAACATAGTATATATCAGATATATTTCTGAATACATGATCTACTTTCTTTTAATTGAACTTTGATCTTAACTAAAGGCAGTGAGCTGATTACAAACAACCTTCATAAATGAATATTCTCAAGGCTTTAAGATGCCAGAAAAAAATACAATGACTCTTAAATATCAGTTTTGGTTTAGCTGAAATAAGGCTCCTTCCTAGATGGATAAGAGATGATAAAACCCACCTAGGAACCTCCCCAGGGCCATTAAAGTACAACCCTTGGAATTATTAAGACCAAGTTTATTAAAGGTAGGGAAATGATAAATACAGGCCTAAATCTATAAAGCTTTATCTCCTCCTACCAATATACACTCCTTCTCACGGGGTCTGTTCTTCTGATCTGAAGTTCTTCTTATAGCTCCCTGTTCTTAACTGTAATAAGGGGGTAAAGTGGCTGATAACAGGGGAGGTGGAGATACCAGTGAGGTCACCTGGCCAGGGAGCTTGTAACTACAACAATTGATGATTTGAGACAGCCAGGGATGTGTATGCCTCAGCAGTGATGCCCAGTCAGTCTGCCTGCTGTCTGTAGGCTCCTTTAAGGTGGAGAGTGAGGAGCCCCTCCCTGCTGGAGTGAAAGCAGTAACCAATAGGAAGTGAAGCTGACACACTTCCTGAATAAAATGGATGCCTGGCCAATACTTCCTCTGGAGTCAGGTGGTTGCTATCTTCCCCCAGTCAGCCCCTTAGCCCTGGATGATGTTATAAATAACTATAGAAGCTCACAGTATCAAGCTAAGGGTTTATTTATACACAGAAGGGAAGCTGAGGAAAGAGGGTTTAGGGTCTGGAGAAGCTGTTGCTAAGGGTGACTGGCCAGTGTTGGCAATGTAAGATCAGGTTGAGGGAACCAGCCCCTCAGCCAGGGATAATTTTCCACTGCCCTGATGATAAGTGATCCACCAGCTAGACAGATGAGGTTGATGATTTGGTTTAGGGGTGTCCCTGTTCCTAGGCTGACCTAACCTAATTTCCTACCCACGATCCTCTTCCCTCAACCTGGAGTCCCCAAGGGAAGTCCAGGAGTAGCTGGGTGTCTGGGTGAGGTTAAGGAAATCAGAACCCCCAGGTTGGTTCTGCAGGGGTATTTATAGTCCCAGCTCAAACTGTCAGGTCTTGGGACTGGCACTTGCTGGGCCAAAGTTCCATTCTCCCAACTGCCAGGATTGCCTAGGGTAATTTTGCAAATGCAAGAGATCTTGCATAAATCCTGCATTACATAACTAATACCCAAAAGCTATCTGACTATAACTTAACCTAATTTATATGGATTAACAAAAGGACAAAGAGGAAGGAAGTACTCACAGATGTAGCCCTCATCTAAAACCTGGATTTGGCTTTACTAGATAATCCAAAGTCCCAGCTGAAAACTTTTCGATTGTTTTGGCCAATTGGATTTCTGGCAAATGGGATCTCAGGCAGATGGTCTATGAACCTGTAGCATCCATGTTTCTGAGAGGGGTTCAAGCTGCATCACAGTATTCCATAATGCCCCCCAGAACTCTAAGGGAGGGGGCAGTTAAGGGCAATTGGAGTCCTGGTATAAAAACCAGGTCACCCCTTTTGCAAGGGTCCTGACTCTTGGCTCTGAGCACACACACACTCTGTGTAGCTTCAGTCTCTGACAGCCAGGTGCTGCTTTACTTTGATAGCTAACCTCAAAGATAGACCTTCAAGCAAGATCACTGTCTACCTTCCATTTAGCAGTTTAGGTTTCAGAAGGAAGATTATTTAGGGGCTTAGATAGGAGTTCAGCCTTTCTATATACATTCCCCCTCCTCCCCGGGGAATATATTACTTGCCTGTACATAACTGTTCTGTTAATCTATCCTTCCCTTCCTTTCCTTAAACTGATTCCCTTTTCTCGGTTCCCTGTAATCATTAAGTTCATTTAGTTTGTGAATGATAGTGCTTGTATCCAGTTAATTTGTGGTGATACTCACATATTCCATAAGCCAAGTTCCTCTTTCTAGTGGCTCAGAAGTTGATCCTAGCTTCTAAGGGCTGCTCCTAAAGAAATCAAACCTCATATATTTCTATCCTGTGGGGAAATAATTCATACAGAGAAAGATATTATCATAAGGGTTTAGTATTTACCATTACCAGCTTGAATCCTGAATTTACCAAGCCAGATCTAGCCTCCATTGCTTGACTGAAAGATATCAATAACTGATTTTAACAGCTCACTGTGTGGGGGTAGAGGAAGATTCTACTCCCTCACTTTAGTCCCTCCCATCCAGTCAAGTCTGCTTGCTTCTCCTCTGATCTGGGACTGGGGAGGATCCATTGCCATCTGACCCTAACCTTACACACCTCAGGGAAAAGGCAGTCTACTCCAAGGCAAACTCTCAACCAAGGAATCCCTAATCTCTCTATGAGAATAGGACTACCAAGGGAAATTTGCTAGAGCAAAACCTCCTTCCAGCTCAGTCAAAACAGGAGTCCAGGAATGACTGTTAATGCCAGCAAACTCCCACAATCCTTCTCTCCTTGTCAGAATCCTTTCCCAGGGCTTGTATCCAAATTCTCCTCTTTTCTTCTTTAAGCTAATCCATGAAATTTACTCTATCCCTTACCTACATTCCTACATAGTACTGTTAATAGTATATGATTATAGGGTTCTTTGGGAAAGGAAAGGACATTTCATTTAGCCTTTTGCAATATAATCAGGAGTAAAAGACAAAATATTTCACTGTTGACAAGTGTACCCAGATAACCTAAAATTAATCTTTCTAATTTTTATTAAAATTAATTTCTTATATTAAGTGTAGGGATAGCTAGATAGTTCAGTAGATAGAGAGCCAAGCCTAGAGAACTTAGATCCTGGGTTCAAATCTAACCTCATATGTTTCCTAACTGTGTGAACCCAAGCAAGTCACAGCTCCATTTGCCTACCTTTAGCATACTTCTTAGAATCTATCAATTCTAAGACAGAAGGTAAAAGTTCCTTTATTTTAAATAATTAAGTATAAACAAAATGTATACAATCACCCAGAATTGAAAATGCTTCAAAAAATGAAGTTATAGAATTAGCTTTTTTTTTTAAACCTTACCTTCTGTCTTAGAATCAATACTGTATATTAGTTCCAGAGGTAGAAGAGTGGTTAAGGGATTGGCAATGGGACTTAAGTGATTCACCCAGGGTCACACAACTAGGAAGTGTCTGAGGTCAGATTTGAACCTAAGACTTCCTCTCTCTAGGCTTGACTTTCAATCCATTGAGCCATCTAGTTGCCCCCTCTACCCAGCTTTTTATATTTAAAGTTGCTTTTTAGTTTTTGTGTTTTTTTGAAGTGTGACATAATCTTTAAGATCAGTTTGCATATAAAAAACAATAATTTAGCAATTAAAGGGCTACAGTTGCTTTGATTCAATGTGTGTTCTGAAGGATTCAAGGAATGTATGGTTATGTGCCTTTTTACCATAATAATATTAATAATGATAGCTAGCACATATATGGCATCTTAAGGTTGGCAAAGAACTTTACATTTGATCCTTACCAAAACTATGAAATAGGGTTACATTTTACAGATGAGGAAACAAGCTGTGGTTGTATTGACTTGGGCAGGATCATAAAACTAGTAAGTATCTGAGACAGGATTCAAATTCAGAACTTCTAGTCTTCAAGTCCAGCACTCCATCCGTCTTTCCACCTTGATTGTCTATTTACTACTCAACAATAATGAGAGTATATAAAAGTGTGTGTATATATATATATGCATATATATCATTTTTAGAAGTACAAATAAATTAATTTATGGCTTTTTTATATGGATCATAGAGAGATAGTGGAACATAATGGATAAGAAGCTGGCTTCATAGATAGGAAAGTCTCATTTATCACACATATTAGTTGTGTCATTTGACTTTGGGCAAGTTGCTTTACCTTTTAGTTCTCAAGACAACTCTTTAAGACTATTACTTGAAGAGAAGGGACTAGTCTTAATACTAACTCTTCACCTGGGTTTTTCTATATCAATAAAATGACAGAACCATCCATATTCTTACTTTGATCTTAAGGAATGGAAAGTAATATTGATCCTGAATAAACACAAAGGGCTCCATGAAGGGTCTTTCAAAAACAATATTTCTTGAATAGTATGGGCTAGGTTTTTATGACCTAAAGTTATTCCAGTCAGGAAAAAATATCACTATCTCTATGATATAGGAAATTAAGGGGTGAAATTTAGGGTGATTGTTTTAAGAGAGGTAAGCTTGTATTTTAATTTGATTTGCTGATTGTGCCAACATATCACAAATTTTCAAATGAATGTGATGACATCATGGCTTTGAACTGAGTTACAAAGGAGGAGAGCTTTGTTTAGATATTGAGTCACTGTATCTTTTTACCATATATATATGCCATATATACCATATATAATTGGTAGAAATTATTTCCAATTTAGAGGAATCTGTGAGATGTAAATACTTTGGTGAGAGTTGCTGAAATAGTTACTGAAAAAACTAAGAGAAGTTAGAGAAATTTGGAATGTATATTTGTGGGGGTGTTTAGACTTAGGAAGTACAAGTTGAAACATAAAGTCATAATGCTGTTTAACTAAAGCAATAAAATGAACATATCCTAAAACAGAAATTTTAAAAGCAATTAACTATAGAAAATTATATTTTATATACATTTTATAGCTGAACAAAAATGAACATCTTTTGTATTTGGAAAAAATGTAATAACTTTTTTGTATTGCTCAAGATAACAAACACTGTTTAAGATGTCAAAGTAGTGAGAATGATGATTAGATGTAAGAGTTTTCTGGTGTTGCACAACTCATTTTAAAGTTTAATCTGAATTATTAATTTAATTTAAATCTGCATAATCATTTCCTCCATCACTTTCTTAAGCCAATACAATTAACAAAACAATAAAATGGGTCTTGATTTGTAATATTTGTTGATTTCCAAGGTGTAAATACTCAAACTGAAAATTTAACACTTGGATCTCAGGAGCAGGTACAAGCTGGTTCCCGATAAACTCCTATCCCTGATACACTGTATCCAGCTCTCAAGAATATAATAAACCATGCTAAAAACTAGCGATTTGAAAAATATTGCTCTTCTTCATAGAAAAAATTTCATCTTAAATAGAGTCAATTGATTATAATCAACAAATATACCCATTGATATAAATTTACTACTTTGCCATTCTAAGTTGTTAGCATATATTTGTATATATATTGTGTGTATATGCATACACACAATTTCACAAATGTAGTATAGGCCTTTTTCTTCCTCTTAATTCCTAGCTCATTGCCCATGTATAGTACATAATTAAAAATCTATTAAGTGGATAGATTAAATTAATGGGCTGCCTATATAACTGCATGCTATATTGAGAACAATAGACATTCATTTAGTTTTTAATCCCCTGTAGTTGTTAAATCAACCTCTTTTTAGTAGTTGTGAATCTCACAGACTTTGTGTAGGTCTTGATTCAAACAACATAGTTCGTGTACACAGGAGAATTTGGAAGAACTAAGTATGTATAGGGAATCCATTTTCCATCTGGATTTTGCACAATGACCAATATATGTTTTCTTAGTTCTGGCTTAATTTATGCTAATAAACAGATTACTTTTGAGTAAGTTATAAATATATATGTATATGCATACATATATATATATGTGTGTGTGTGTGTGTGTATTTGCATCATGCAGCAAGACATCTGACAAGCTCTTAATAGATACACACATATATTTTGGGCTGGAGGAGTTTTGCATGTATAAAAACGAAATATTTTTAGTACAGAATTTTGACTACTAGTAATTGGCATTTATACAGCTTTTTAAAGTTTACAAAGTACTTTACATATAAAGTTACCTTGGAGCCTCACAATAATCTTGAAGCAGATATTACAGATTTTGCCAACCTTATTTTACAGAAAAAGAAATTGAAATTCAGAGAAGTTCAATTATTTACTCATGGTCACACAAGTAGACTAAGTTTGATCTCAAAGCTTTCTTGTAAAAAGTCTAACACTATACTATTGCTATTTAAGATGTTTTCATGATTGTATATAGTTAAGTATATTGGAATATTAATTTTCTGGCAAATGGTGAATTTAATTGTCATATGTAGACATGCTAAGGAATATATTTTTAATAAAAATGCATAGTATATGTTATATGGTGTGATTTTGCCCTTCCACTCAGCCTCTGAGAAGGAGCAGATACTTTTCATAAGAACCATTTGTCTTTGAAGGATACAGAGTGTGTGGAAAACATATTATCTATTCTCTATTCCATCTAGGCTGAGTCTTATTGGGTTTTTAAAAAATCCTTACCTTCTGTTTTTGTATCAATACTTGGTATTGGTTCCAAGGCAGAAGAGTGGTAAGGGCTAGGCAATGGAGGTTAAGTGACTTACACAGGGTCACACAGCTAGGAGATGTCTAAGGCCATATTTGAGCCCTGGCTCTCAATCCACTGAGGCACCCAGCTGTCCCCTGGCCCAGTCTTATTGTTAAATGTGGTATAAAAAATTTTGAAATCTATAGTAGTGTAACATTCAATAAATATGATAAAAACTCAAGTAAAATTCTTTTAGTTGAATGAAGGAAAATGAATGTTATTTTTATTACTAAATACCAACATTTGTGCTGCTTATCTCTGTCTGCTTTTGAACTTTCTTTTCTCTTTTGTTTATTTTTTAAAATTCCACTGACATTTTTCCTTCATTTCTTTTGTTTTGACATCACTACCATTAGCTTGGTTTCTTCCAACCATAATACTCCTTTTCCTTTGTCCTCCTCAAAAAACTATAATCAGGCAAAACAAATCCAAATATTGGCAAATATTGAAAGTGTACATTTCAATCTTTACTTAATTCTCAAATAATTTACTTTATTTCAAAGACCTTGAGCCCAATAGCCCTGGAGTAGCAGCACTCCCCAGATAATTGACCCTACTTCTAGCTTAGAAGTCATCATTAAGAAGAGCAATCACTGTGGAAAATGAATCTGTCATCTTTACCAACTGCTGATCAACTGCTAAAGCTAAGCTAATTCCTAAGATTCTTAGGAAGAGTATTATCTTCCAAGTTTTCCTATTTTCAACCTAGTTTTCCTCTTCTTCCACCTGTGTGGAATGGAATTCTGGGGGAGTGGCTGGGACCCCCAGAAATCACTCTAATGAGCAGACAAGAAACTTGATAAGATGCTGGCAGAAGAAAAAACAGTTTTATTTGGAGAACATAGTGGACAGCAGGTGGGGTGGGGGGAAGAGAGGGAAAGGGAAGAAAAAGGGATTCTGCCCACACAAGCAGCTTGTTCTGGGCAAAAATGTCCTCCTCTCTTCTAGGTACAATCACAGACTTTTGTAATAATCCTAATGCAAGATTTTCCTCCCTTCTGTCCAATCCCACAAAAGTGGGGGTTGTGATGTTTCAGGTCTTGAGGATGTGATTTTAAACATTACATATCCCTAAATACCTCTATGATAAAAAAAAACCCATGAGAATCATGGGATTTCCAGCCTGGGACCATAAAAGATACTTTTGAAACTCTCTGTTCTTTACTCCTTTAGCTTATTTTATAGTTTGGCTTTCTTCTTAGACAACAGATAAAACTCTTCTCAAAGTTTTTGAAAATAGGTCAGGAAAACTAAAAATTTTATGGGGTGGGGTGGGTTGTAGTTTTAGTCTAAGAAACAGTAATACTAAAGGGTCTTGAAAACTGGGGTTACAAGTCAAATACTACTCTGAGAATTACACCCAAATCAGCAATCATTTTAGGAGTAACCTATTGCTAAAGAGCTGCAGAGCAGGCAAGTCATGGCCAAAGAGCAACCTTTCTTGAAAGAAGAGACAAGAACATTCTAGAGCAGTTAATGCACCACCATTGTTTCAGGAACTTCCTCTTAGACTCTGATAGAGTTAGTGTAGGACTCTAAACATAAGCTGATCACTGTCCAGGAAATTAATCTTTGTGGAGTTGCTACTTGGCCATTGTACAGCATCTTTTCCCCGAGCAATAACTACTACAGTAACTATTAAAGTCCTAGAAAAGTGATTGTGGAACTATCAAACGAAATATTAGGAATAAATGTAGAAACATATTACCCATCAGATTTATGGATGGGAGAGGAACTTAAGAATAAACAAGAAATAGGAAGCATTGTAAGATGTAAAATGGATAATTTTGAATGCTATATTTTTAATACTTTTAACTTAAAAAGGTTTTGTGTAAATAAGCACATAGATAAGATTAGAAGGAAAGCATTAAATTGGGTAAAATTTATGGACAGTTTCTCAGATAGAGGTTTCATAACTAAAATACCTAGAGAACTTTGTCAGACTCATAAGAATTTGAGCCATTTCCCAATGGATAAGGCATCAAAAGATATGAAATTTTTTGGATGAAGAAATCAAAGTTATTTATAATGCTATAAAATACTCTGAATCATTTTTTAAAAATTATTAATTTATTTAGAATATTTTTCCATGGTTACATGATTCATGATTTTTCTCATCACTCTTCCCCCCACCCCCTCCCTGAACTAACAAGTAATTCCACTGGGTTATGCATATATTCATTCATTCATTCAAAACCTATTTCCATATTATTCATTAAATCATTATTCTTTTAAAGAGATGCAAATTAAAACAACTGAGGTATCCTCTCATACCTATCATATTGGCTGGAATGATAAAGGGGAAAAAGGATAAATGTTGGAGGGAATGTGGAAAAATGGGGGAACTAATACATCATTGGTATAATTCTGAATTGACCCAACAATTTTGGAGAGCAAACTGGAATTATGCCCAAAGAGTTTAAAAGTGTATATAACTTTTGACTCAGCAATGCCACTGTTAGGTTTATTTCTTAAGACTGATCAGGGAAAAAGGAAAAGAACCTATATGTTCTAAAATATTTATAGCAGCTTTTTTTGTGGTGGCAAAGAAATGGAAATTGAGGGAAGAGGCATCAATTGGGAACCGGCTAAACAAGTTGTGGCATATGATTGCAATGGAATACTGTTGGGCCATAAGAAATGACAAGCAAGTTAATTTAAAACAAATATGGAAAGAGCTACATGAAATTATAAAAAGAGTGAAAAAAAAGCAGAACCAAGAGAACATTCATTCTATATGGCAACAGAAATTTTGTTTGAAGAATGACTTATTTATATCTACCTCCATAGAAAAAAAATAATAAATAGAAACAAGCATGAAATAATCTTATATATGCATATATCTTTTTGTCAAATGGTGCCTTCTCTCTTTTGGGAGAGGGGAGGGATAAGGAGGGTTATCTGGAAATTTCAATGTAACAAACAATAAACAAATACTAAAAGAAAAAAGAAAAGTGATTTTTATCAGATGAAATATTATTTAAGAAGAGGAATTGCCTACTGCCTTGATGCTATACCTGAAAAGTCATAGAATCTTTCCATCTGACTTGAATCCTCCCATTATGGGTTGTCTCATCCTTTTTACCCTATTAGAACATTAGCTTGTTTAGAAAAGGGACTGTCTTAATTCATCCATTTGTTATCTCCATTTCTTAGCAATGGTGATTTGTAAATAGTAAGTGCTTAATAACTGGTTATAAAATTTTATTCATTCTGTTTAAAAAGTATCGTAGAAAAACACAAACTAATTTATATTTTTAACCCACATTTATTGATCATATTTTAGCTTATTCTGATGCCTTCAGGGGAATAAAGACAAAAAACTCAGAAGAGAATAATTAAAGTATGTCTATAAACAAAACATCAAAGAAAAAAATGAGCACAGATTCAGTTAGAATTCTTGTTAGAGATAAAGTAAGAGTTTTCTTAAAAAGTTAAAAAAAATTATAAAATAAATAAAAGCACTTGAGAAAATAGAAAAGAAATGAGAATTGAAAATAGGAAAAAGAATCACAAAAAGTACCAGCAGATTGTCACAAGAAATATAAAATTAAGTAACAAACTCCCTGATAACTAGAATAAATAAATAAAACCAATAAGTGTAAAGACAAATTCAAAATACTCAATAAAAAGAGAAAAGATGTATAGCGTCTTATAGTAAAAACAAATGACCTGGGAAAAAGGTTGAGAAGAAATAATTTAAGAATCATTGCACTTATATACTTAAGAAAAATATCCAGGGGGCAACTGGGTAGCTCAGTGGATTGAGAGCCAGGCCTAGAGACAGGAGGTCCTAAATTCAAATCTGACCTCAGACACTTCCCAGCTGTGTGACCCTGGGCAAGTCACTTGACCTCCATTGCCTACCCTTTACCACTCTTCTGCCTTGGAGCCAACACACAGTATTGACTCCAAGATGGAAGGTAAGGTTTTTTTTTTTTTTTTTTTTTTTTTTTTTTTTTTAAAAGACAAATAGGGGGCAGCTGGGTAGCTCAGTGGAGTGAGAGTCAGGCCTAGAGACAGAAGGTCCTAGGTTCAAACCCGGCCTCAGCCACTTCTCAGCTGTGTGACCCTGGGCAAGTCACTTGACCCCCATTGCCCACCCTTACCAATCTTCCACCTACGAGACAATACACCGAAGTACAAGGGTTAAAAAAAAAAAGACAAATATCCATTCCCTAAAGGTCAAAGAATATGAACAAAAAAATCCTCAAAAGAACTATAATGTACTAACAACTGCATGGAAAAAATGCTCCTGATCACTAATAAGAGAAATACAAATAAAAACAATAGGGGTTTTGCCTCACACCCTGTAAATTAGCAAAAATGAAAAAAAATGGCAATAGTGAATGTTGGAAGGGTTCTGGAAAGACAGGCACATCAATACATTATTGATGGAGCTGTGAAATGATACAATCATTTTGGAAAACAATAAGGAATTATGCAAATAAAGTAACTAACATGTCCATACCCTTTAACAGAAACTAGTACTAGGTTTATACCCCAAAAAAGTCATTTTATCAATGTCCCTATTTAATCAAAGTTCCCATAAACTCTAACATCTTTATAGCAACACATTGTATTTTATTTTTTATTTAATTAATTGAGAATATTTTTTCATGGTTACATGATTCATGTTCTTTCCCTCCCCTCCTTCCGCCCCTCCTGAAGTTGACAAGCAATTCCACTGTATCCATTGTTCAAAACTTATTTCCATATTATTAATATTTGCAATAGAGTGAACCTTTAAAGTCAAAATCCCCAATCCTATACCCATTGAACCATATGATCAATCATGTACATTTTATGACAGCTTAGAATGGGAAATAAAATAGATGCACATCGAATGGAGAATGTCTAAAAAATTGTCATATATGAATGTAATAAATAATTTCACTAAAATAAGTGATGTATGATAACTATAGAAAACCATTGAAAGACTTATATGAACTGATGCAGAGAGAAATAAGCAGAACTAAGAAAACCAAAACAAAAGTGAGACACCAGAAAAAATCAAAAGTAAATATAATAAACATATAAAGACCAGGCAGGACTCAAATGAAGAACTATGAGGAGATACCTATAATTTATGCCTTAGTGGAAGTTGTAGTTTTACAGATGTTATGCATTGCATATGTTTTTGCATTTAACCAACATATAAATCAATTATTCTAATTTTTTTGGGAGGAAAGAAAACTCTAGTTGAAAACTACAAGGAATTAGTTATAATCAAGGCCCAGAGATTCCATGTCCAAAAAAAAAGTATTATAAGAAATGAAAGAATTCAAGTATCAAGGAGCCATGGTCAGGTTCACAGATGATTTTGCAATCATAATTAGAACATGATTGGCATTTTGATATTACTGAAGGCAAAGGATTATAGTAGGCTTACAAAAAATTTACTCAGCAAAACTAAATATAATCTTGCAAGAGTAAAATAAATCTTAAATGAAAGAAAGAACTTCAAAGCATTCCTGATAAAAAGACCAGAGCTTTGTAGAAACTCTGAAATACACACTCATAGATTGGATCAATAGATACGATAGATAGGCAGATATGGCCAATGCACAACCTGTTGTTGAGATCTATAAGTTTTATTTACTTAGTGAACTTCTTTTCTTTTCTCTTTTTCTTTTCTTTTCTTTTCTTTTCTTTTCTTTTCTTTTCTTTCTTTTCTTTTCTTTCCTTTCCTTTCCTTTTCTTTTCTTTTCTTTTCTTTCCTTTTCTTTTCTTTTCTTTTCTTTTCTTTTTGCTTTTCTTCTTCTAGATTGTCCTTCAATTCTATGTATTTACATTCCCAGTCTATTGTTTCCTCTTATGTTTCTTTGGTGAAGTTTGCCAAAACAGATTTTTCTATTCTGCTAATTATTTTTATTGTGCAAGACAAAAATTTTGCTCTCATAATTATAATTTTTCTTTTAAAACACTCATAAACTGAGGGTGTAGTTCCATGTGCTTCTCAGATTCCACAGGGTCCCCTGTCTCTTCAAGTATTGGATCATTTTCCTTCATTTTGTAGTATTTATTCATAGATACCTGAATTCACTTACTGGAGCGGGAGGTCACATTTCTGCTTGTTGTTTCTGGTTTTCCTATTGATGTATATGTTTATGTTCAAAGTCTTTGAGATTTCTGCTTTCTCAAGTCTTTAGTGTTTTCAGTCTCTCTCCACCTTTGTTTTCCTAATTCACTTCCTTATTCACTTTCTTTGGAGGCTGAATCTCAAAGTGTCTTCAGCTTCCTCTCACACTGGGCGATTTATAGTTAACCATTCTAGGTCTCTACCCCAGCTGACTTTCAAATAGTCAGAAAGGGTCCCCTCTAGGTGTTGTGCTCTTTTCCTCAAGCTTGTTGGTTGCTGCAAATTTGGAGGGAGTTCATTCCTTCTGTTCCTTCATTTTCTAGCTCAGTATCAGATTGGGAGATAGGAGAGAGCCACTGAATCATCTCAGGGTCAGTGAGGTCAGTTCCTGGGTTTGAGTTTGTTTTTGTTTTTTAACCTTCTTTTGGATCCTGGGTGCCCTAAACAATAGAAATGATTGATGTTACTTTATTTTTGGTTACTTAGAGAGGTCTGAGAGTTCATGAAGATTGGAGAAAATGTCTGGCCCACCATCTTTTTCCACTTGGAAGTACTTTTCTTTCGTTCTTAAGAGAAAGTGGAATTTTTCTGATTTAAAAAATGCAATAAAAAGAGAAATAAAGCCATCCCTCAAGGAATTTAGTATACACAAAAATTATTTATAAATGGCTACAATAAGAAAAGATTAAGATATATGTTCTGTAAATGGAACATGTTAAATACTTTATTATTGGCTCTAATGTCTTAAAGAGAATATGTTATTTTCTAATATATTATTATATAAATACATAAATGCACATGAGAATGGTATACTAGACAAGGTAGTAAATTTGTAGCCAGAGGACACGGGTTCAGATAATAGCTCTGTTACTTTCTATCTGTGTAGCCTATGGGCAATAACAACTTTTGCCAGCCTCATTTTTCTTACCTGTGGAATGAGAAATAGACTAGATGATGTCTATAGTCCTTTAGCTCTAAATCTATAATTTTATATTTTATATAAAAAGAAGGTCATATGTGAACTCTGTCTCCTCAAATTGTCTCAGGTAGAATTTTTGCCTCCTTTATTGTGCCTATTAACATTATATTTTGTAGCCTATTTATCTGCCCCACTCCTCCAGATAATGAGCTCCTTTAGTACAGAAATTTTGTGATTTTGCTATTTTTTATCTTTGTATTCTAGTGCCTAAAAGAATAATTTGCACATATAGTTAGCACTTAGTAAATATTTATTGCATAGAGATAAGTTTAAGTAAGGGGAAAGGGAAGTTTATGAAATCATTTAGTTGCACAGCAGGAGACTGAATTAGAGTATCACCCTTTGTAGGACCCAGGCCAGGGAAGGGACCAGTGCTAGAACAGCGCCAACTATATGAAAGTTCTGAAATTCGGGGAAGAAAATGGTAACAGAAGAGTTTACAGTACAGGACAAGCCAGGGTTCTCATCTTCAGTAGAAAACAGGATGATAACTCATTAATATCAGAATAGCCAAACATAAAACAACGGTTCTGTAAGAAAACAAAAAAAATTATTAAAGCAACTCAGAAGGCTTAAAAAAAAGAAAGAATGTAAAGTATATATAGTTTAAAAAAATAACCTGAAAAAGTGACTAAGGAGAAAGAATTTAAGCACCACTCAATTCCCAGAAAATAATAACAAAAAATATTTGGACATCATATTTTAAGAAATCATGAAAGAAAACTTACCAGAGCCAAACAGTTGTCATGTGCAGAAAAGCAAAATTTTAAAAGAAATAGTTCACTTGAAAGAAACTTGGAAATGAAAACTCCCAGGAATGTCACAGCTCAAATCCCAAAATTCTGCAAGAAGACAAAAAGAAAGAAAGCGTTCAAGCACAAAAAAACAAAGACAAAATCACCCAAATCTAAATAGCTGCCATATGGTAGAAGAGAGTTTGGAATATAATATTCCAAAAAGCAAAAGATAAAGGTTTTCAATGTAGAATAATTAATCCAGAAATTTCATAATAATATGATAGAGTGGGGGGAAAGGATATTTAATAAAATAGAAGTTTTCCAAGCTTTCTTGTTGAAAAGGTCAACTGAATAGAAATTTTGAAGTGGAAATTCAGGAGATAAGAGAAATATGAAACGGTACACATATTTGATTAACTGGAAGAGACTATGTGATGATGAGTTATTCACATGCTATTAAGAGAACAACAAACAAATGTTTTCTTAGAACTCTAATGACTTCAAGGGTCATAAACAAAGTTCCATAGATTGGCAAAGAGACCAAAAGTGGTTTGTTTTAGTTTGATTATCTTAGAGAAGGAAATGGAAGGGAAAGGGAGGGAACCCAGTTTCACATATCATAGAGGTACATTAGATAATGAGTATACAAACATGGAAGTGAAGGAAATAGGCATTACAAGAACCTTACTTTCATCTAAACCATACAAAAGAAGGTAAATGTATATAGGCAAACATATATTCATATGTATACACATAGAAAAAGAAAATGGTATAGAGTTATAGAAAACTCAATAGGCAAGTAAAGGATAGGTTAAAAAGAAGACAAATTACAGTGTGGGAGAAGAGTACCTGGAGGAGTGATTAAAAAGAAATGAAGACTAAAAACTTATCATTAAAGAGGAAAAGAAGAGCAAAGAAACAGCAACAGATTGAGTCATTTATAAAGATTATAAGTGGTAGTCACACTATTCTTTTGTCACTTCTTAAAGAGGTATGGAAAGGGCAAAGAGTACAAGAGGAAAATATGCAATGAATAACAATAACGATGAACAAACATTTGAATGAACTCAGAAATAAAATAGAAATGCGTAGTTGAAGATTAGAAAGCAGAAAATAAATTATATGTTATTTATAAGAAACAATATAAAGAGTCACATAGAATTAAAATGAAGAGCTGGATAAAAATCTGACATGCTTTAGAAGAACTGAAAAATAGGAGGGGTAATAATCCCTGCTAATTCATAAAAGGATATAGTAAAAATAGACATGATAAAAAGACAAAAGTGGGGAAATTACATTACACTGAAGTGCCCTCTACATAATGAACAAATGAACAAAATACTTAATATATATATGTATATATAAAACAATACTTACATATATACTGAATGTACTAAATAGGATTACACATCAATTCCAAAAGGAAAAATTAAATTGGAGAGAGAATTAATAAAACTACAATAGTGACAGACCTCAATATACTTCTTTTTGACTTAGAGAAAAATCTAACAAAGATCTATACAAGAAAGAAACTATGGGGGCAGTTGGGTAGCTCAATGGATTGAGATCCATGCCCAGAGATGGGAGGTCCTAGGTTCAAATCTGGCCTTCCTAGCTGCATGACCCTGGGCAAGTCACTTAACCCCCATTGCCTAGACCTTACCACTCTTCTGTCTTACAACCAATACAGAGTATTGATTCTAAGGCAGAAGGTAAAGGTTTAGGGGGGAAAAAGAAAGAAAGAAGAAAGAAAGAAAGAAAGAAAGAAAGAAAGAAAGAAAGAAAGAAAGAAAGAAAGAAAGAAAGAAAGAAAGAAAGAAGCTATGGACCTAAATTGAATTTTGGAGAATTAGTGAAGATAGTTCTCTGGAGAATGCTAAAAAGATTTTTTAAACCCTTACCTTATGTTTTAGAATCAATACTAAGCATCAGTTCCAAGGCAGAAGGGGAATAAGTGCTAGGCAATTGGGGTTAAGTGACTTCCCCAGTGTTACAAAGCTGGGCAGTATCTGAGGCCAGATTTGAACCTTGGACCTCCTATTTCCAGGTCTGGCTTTCTATCCACCGAACTATCTACCTGCCCCAAGAATGCTAAATGTTAAAGAAATATGTATCTGTTGGCCAATTCACCTTTACAAAAATTGAACATGTACCGGAGCACAAAAAGCACTCCAAAAAGATAAAGGAAAAAGCACATCTTTTGCTGATAACAATGTAATAAAATTACATTAAATAAAAACCCTTTGATAAAATATTTTAAAATGAATTGAATAATCCTATCAAATTGGTAGATTAAAGAGAAAATAATATAAACAATAGAAAAATTTCATCAAAGAAAAAATAATAAGATAGCCTGCTTGTGGGATATAACTAAAGGAGCACTTAGGGGAAAATGTATTTCTCTAAACTTTTTATTCAATATAAGAAAGAGTGAATCTTTTTGTAGGGCAAACAACTAAAAGAAATCATCACTGTGAGTGTGTGCTATTATTATTCTCATTTTATTGATGAGAAAACCAAAGGCTGAGAAAGGTTAAGCTATTAACTGAGGGTCACAAAGTTAGTAGTTTGAGGTATGATGTGAATTTAGGTCTTCCTGATTCAAAATCCTGCATTCTTTCTACCATGCCAGCTGCTACTAGTATATAATAGATTTGATATGCTGTCCTGTCTTATTTGCTAATAGTTTATTCAATATTTTTATGTTAATGTTCACTAAGGATATTGATCTATAATTTTTGTTTTGTGGATATAAAGATCATGTTTCTTTTATGGAAGAGGTGGAAAATTTCCCTTTTCCATATTTTTGTAAATAGTTCAAATAATATTAGAATTAGTTATTCTTTGATTAAAAAAAGCAATATGACAGTTGTGGAAATGACTGTGAATGAATAGTCACAATAATTTACATTAGAAGAACCCATGAATTAGTCTTGCCATTCTGGAAAATGATCTGGAACTATGTTTAAAAAATCATTAACTGTATGTACTACTTGACTCAACAATACCACCATTAGGAATTGATATTCCAGTTGAATCAAAGAAAGAATAAAAGTATCCTTATATACAATATTTCTAGCACTTCTTTTGTTAGAGCAAAGAAGTGGAAATGAGTGCTATCTAATGAGGAATGTCTCACAAATTATGCTGTAGGGATATAACAGCATACCTTCATACCATAAGAAATTATTAAATTGATAGTTTCGGAGATACTCAGGAAGAGCCATATGAACTAATGCAGAGTGTATAGGATTGGGAGAACAATTTATTCATGAATATCAACATTATAAAGAAAAATACCATTGGAGGACAACAATTCTGGACAGTTCAATGACAAACTAAGATTCCAGAAGACTCTATCTACTATTCACACATACATATAAAATACCCAAATTAATTTCAAACAATTGTTTTATTCTTTTCTCTTTTTTCCCCCAGTGGAGGTGAGTGGAAGAGTCAAAAGAGACAGGGAAGTTAAAAAAGAAAAAAAAAGTTAAAGGTAGAAAAGTCATTAAAGCAACTTTTTAAAAACTACAAAGGAGAGGGCAGAAGTAAAGAAAGAAGCAATAAGCAGGATAGCTCTAAAAACGAAACATTCAACTTATATGCTTTAGAAGAAAGGCAAGGTATACTCATATTATTTATGCCTGAAAATTCATGCCTGTTTTTGCAGCTATGTCCTGTCATCTCTTTACTGACAAATGGAAATCATGTTTTATCATTATTCTAATGGAGTTTGGTCACTTATTAAGAATTGATTTGAATTTTTAAACCTTACATAATTATTTTCTTTTGGTATTTTAATCATTTATCATAGTTCTTATTCTGTTAACTTCATTTTGCATAAATCCTCCCAGGTTTCTCTGAATCCTTCCTATTTATCATTTCTCATGGCACAATAATATTCCATCAGTTTAAGTGGAGTAGAGTGTGAAGCTTTCTTGCCCTTTTTATAATCCCCTAAAACAATAAAAAATAACTCCACTGAATCAATATTTAAAGTGGCTGTGAAAAGTGGCAAAAACAGACAGGGGTCAGGAATAAAGTTGAACAGCCTAGACAAGTTTCAGGGAGGAAGATTTCAGACATCCCTGGCCTTGGTCCTATAGCCATAGTCTCTGTGGGCAGAAACAGAGCAAAAGAATGGAATCCAAAAGATAACTCCTCAAGACAGAATTGTCAACTAAACTTTGTTTGCTGAATCCTGGAACTTGGATCCCCAGGATACCACTGAATCTTCAGGTGGAGGACTCTGGGAATAGCTGTGGTCTGCTGTAGCCTCAGCTAGCTCCAGAGACCTGCACTAACCCACAGTGGAGTACTGAAGGAGGGGACACTGAGGAATCTGTGGAATCAGGCCTTGAGGACAGGAGCTCAAATCTCATTGCTGCAAATGAAGGAATTTGGAGGCCCAAGGAATATGGAAGAGAGACCTACTCTATCCTAGACTGTGGCAGTAGGAGACGAGGAGTGAGGAAGGAATGTGGTGCCGGTGGACTGGGGCCCCACAAGCTATGGTCACTCACAAGAGAATAGAATCCCTGATTTTTGGGGAGAGGGGGAGCAGACTGGCTGCTTACAGTAGCAGTGACAGAACTGCCTGTGGGCTCTGGTTGAAGCACCTGAGGTCACCAACTGGGGCTTGAGTGGGGGGACTGGGGATATACCTGACTCTGGACAATAAAGATTAGAAAACTTAAGATCTAGGAAAAACCAAACACATGCAAAACACACACACACACACACACACACACACACACACACACACACACAACCCAAGCAACATATATCTATACAACAGAAACCCTGGGACTCCAGCAAAAAGATAATAACCAAGTCTATTGGGCTGGCTGCTAAAATGAAAATAAATAAATAAATAAATAAAAATGAGTAAGCAAAGGAGTAAGTGCCCAACTATTATTGATAGCTATTATGGGTAGAGAGAAGACCTTGGCTCAAATTCAGAGGACAGTGAAAAACATTTACTTTAAAGCAGCAAGGAAATACAATATAAGGCCACAGGTTCAAAAAGAGCTTTTAGAAGAGTTTTAAAAAGACCTGAAAAACCAAATGAGAGGTTTTTTTTTTTAATGTTGAGGAAAAATTAGAAAAAATAAAAGCAATGCAAGAAAATCAAGAAAATTGTGTTGTTTGCTCATTTTTCTTACCTAATTAAAGTTAGGCTTTTTTTTTTTCTGGGAAGTTGGGGTACTAGGAAGTTGGCCTGCCCAAGCCCTGTTCAGAATAGCAATGGAGGCATTTATAGAAATTAAAGCTGTACATCTTGAATTGATCCAAGTATCTTAAATGCAAGAGAAAGCAACAAGACAGAAAAAGCAAATTTTTCTAACAAGTAAGAAAATAAAAGCACAGTGATGACTCAGAAATTTAGTGTGCATAATGACATACAATTATATTTGTTGTCCAATGCAAAAAGATTCCCATTTTCTTTAGAAGCATTAACAATTCTTGCCTTATAAGCATCAAATAGAGATTTGATCATTTTTAAAAGAAAATCAAAAGAATAAAAACTGAATTAAAGTTAGGCTGACTTGCATTTGGAAAATCATGAAGTACTATCTGGAATCCCAAGTTTTTCTCTGAACCAAAGTTCCTTCTTTTTAGCATCTATTCTTTTAGCAAGAGAGGCAGTATGGTATAATGGATAGAACACTGGTCTTGTAATCAGGAAGAACTGATTTAAAACTATATCTTATGTAGCTATGGGACTCCAGTCAAGTTCCTTAAACTCTTATCTTATTTATCTTATATATATTATCTTATATATCTTATATATACATATAAACTTATATATCTTATCTTATCTAATTACATAAATCAGAACATTTGCCAATTTATTTTTGTAGATGGAGTTTGCTCACCAGGAAACTCCCTACACTGATGAAATCAGAGTTCTACACCCACTTATAATCTCCCCTCAAATCCATTTGATGATGCTATGTGGCAGTGGTACCCATTTAGTGGTTTGCAAGTTCTTTGGGGATTCACGATGAAGGTCCAAAGAGTTTGTGCTTTAATGTCACTTTAAGGAGTAAATAGTTGTTCATTATATTGCAAATTTATTTTTTTTCTGTGACAAGAATGTGCATGTATGAAGTATTATAGGTTTGTTTTCGTAGCAATTTGAAATCCTCATGATCATGAGCACAATTTTCGTATTTGTGCAGTGATAACAAATTCTGACTGCTTGTAAGTGCAGCATGTTCTCACAGTTTCTCAATCTGTTATCTAGTTGTTCTAAACTAACAAGGATTTGACATTCAAGCACAAATGGATTCCTAGGAATAATCAGATACATATGCATACTCTCATCTTTGTTCTGTACACCATACCAGAGTTTCTCCCCTTTTCTCATCTGTTACCTTATAATTGTACCTCATCAGTCATATAATCATGTTATCA
Organism: Gracilinanus agilis; assembly: GCF_016433145.1. NCBI lineage: Eukaryota > Metazoa > Chordata > Mammalia > Didelphimorphia > Didelphidae > Gracilinanus > Gracilinanus agilis. Next base: position 421,025,044 of record NC_058132.1, on the reverse strand, counting down.
AGATGTTACAAATGTCTGTTTTATTACAGCACAAATGCCAACCTGTTTGAAAACCATGATCACTGGCCATGCACATTACGAGTCAACTTGAAATCATCATGGACCATCACAAACATCCTACAGAAATATACTTTATATTGCATCTCATTGCACCATCAAGGTTGTTTTCCAATTTAAACTTATCCTCTACTTACGTTACTGTTCTTCTATCTGGCGGATTTTCAAATGGACTGGTGGGCAACACTGGTCAGTCATCCAGTGGAGCTTCTGTGAGATTATAGCTGGTGTTCCAATGGTAGAAAAGAAGAAAGTCATTTCTGAAGAGATGCTTTCCTTACAAAGGTTAGTTTATATATAAACATTGTTAAAATGAATACATGCAATTGGATTTTAAGTACAATTATAACTTAATGCAGTATTTGTCATTAGCAAGGAGAAACTAGCTATTTTTTATTGACTTATCAGGTAGCTAAAAAAATCAATCTCTCAGCAAGAGACCTTGCAAAATTCTCCTGCTATTTCCCTCATGTTTGTACAAATGAATATTTTCACTTGTAAATCCAAAACCAAAAATGAACTCAACATGAGTCCATATTTAAGACAATTTATCTGGTATTGAGTCAAATACTGCGAAACTTTGTTCAAATTGACATTCAAGCACAAACTGATTCTCTAGGATGGTAAGATATATATGCAAAGCCTCATCTGTGTTCTTGTGTTCAAATAAAAAAAGGCTAATTAAGTTTATATATTATTATTTTATGTTAAATATCTTTCAAGTTGTAAACTTATTTCATTAAAATGCTATTGATATCCAACAAAGTTTGTAAAGAAATTTAGCCTTAAGTCTTTCAGATAATAGTCAGCATTTGCAGTCTTACTGTATTGCTTTTATTTCCTACAGAATATTTCACATAAATATTTATAATTATTCAGTAATTATTTTATATTTAGAGTTTTCATAATAATAAGTAAAACAGAAATTTACATTATAATTTGGAGCTTGGGGGGCAAGAAGTCATCATTATAATTATTATAATCACTTAATGAACAAATTAACAGAATATTATTAGTAGTATATTTAATTATATTAGGTTCACAACACTTTTTTGTTGTTTTTAAATGTTATTTGCAGAACAAAAAACATTGAGAACCACTGTTATGTAGGTATGGTCCATGGAATACTACAGTATCTGAAAACTTAAAGTTTCATGTCATCTGAAAGGCAGCAGAGAGGTACATGATGAGTCTGAGCAGGCTACAACCTATTACAGAGTTTTCCAGGAGATTCTTATGAAGGATAAAGTTTATTGTGTAATCGTGTATTGATAAAAAAGGGGGGCAGTTTGCATTAATGAATGAAAAGCATTTATTAGCTTTTTGTCATATGCCAAGACCTATGCTAAGAACTAAATATAAAAATGTAAAAATGAGACAGTCTTTGTCCTCGCAGATCTTAAAATCGAATAGGAGAGACAACACATGTAAATGAGTGGTGGCAAGTAAGGAAGTTATATAGTTAGAATATATTAAGTCATATGAATGATGGATGAAACAATGGGCTTACTTGATATGTTCTCTCCAAAGTCTGTAGTAGTATTGTTGATTTGATAACAATGTGCAGAGAAAGAAATAAAAAGTGGAAAAAGTGGTAATGGTAATGTTACATATTTGGCTTCAGGATTCAAAATGGCATAGAGATAGAGGAAGGGAATGATGAGCCCTTTGGCTTACCTCTTCCAAGGCATGGTCTCTGAATGTCCCATTAATACCCCCAAAATATCAAAATCTCTAGCACAAGACCTCTAGCCTGATTCAGATGGACCCTGTGGAAAAAGTGATTGTGGGATGTGAAGGAAAATCTCACAAGATAGAAAGCTTGGCTGAGTAGTTCTAATCTATTCTATTGTATCCCAGATCCATTGATGTATATATCAAAGAATCCATGAGCACAAACAGCATAGGTATGTTTTTATTACTTTGATTCATGACCCAATATACTTGATTATATTTTCTAGTAATACATTTTTCATATACAAACATATGCAAGATTTGGTCCTAGATTCAAATAATTTATCAATTCTCTCATTCAAAGAAAGGTAAGTTCAAAAGTAGGATACTAGGAGCACTAGTCCTAAAAATGATGACCCTTTAGTGGTGTGATCTATTCTATACATATAGAATATAAAAAATACAGTATTTATGACTCTTGATTGCTTTAGAAAATGTTTAATTTGATTAAGAAGAGTTCAGTTATGGAACTACTACCTACTTTATTACAATTTGGTCTTTCCCCTTCCCCTTCTTTTTCTTTACCTTCCCCTTATTTTTTTCTTCTCATTCATTGTCAGATTTATTCTTGGGGAATTAATTCTCAGCAAAATATAATATATAGAAGAAAATATAGAAGAAACATAGTTTAGTTCTAATTAGCAATGATTTATTAATCAGTAGTTTAAAATTTAAACAACAAAAAGAGACAGAATTTTCTATGTAACACTAGGTGTCTGAAAACCCTTGCTATTTTTCCTTAAAAATTTCCAAAGTTTTTCTTAATAAATTCCATAAGTCTTGACCTAGTAGTTCATAATTAAATGTTTTGATAATTTATTGGTGATATGCATAGTCCAAAATTAATTGACATGGAACAAATGTAAGTTAAAAATGTAATTAAATAGTACAAGACCAGTTAGTCTATTCACATGTATAATCTTCTACACTTCCTAAGAGTAATAGATAGGAATGAAACATTCCAGAGGACATTTATTAAGGTTATGAGCAAACTGTCTCACACTTTATGTACATAATGCATATGTATACATATATATATATACACATATATACAGAGAACTAGCAGTATTTTGCATATCTCCTCTCAGGTACTTTAGAAATGTTATTCTATTGACTCATTTTGTCCATGATGAACTAAAATTTTTTCTAATTAATTGGATTTGTATTTCTACAAAGCATGTTTTTTACTTGAATTCATAAAGTTCCAAGGTGAATCTTGGTAGATACACTCTTAAATATTTTACAGTTTCTGTATTTATTTTGTCCTCTCCTGGATCAGTGTCTTGTTGGAGTAGAGGGGCTCAGTGAAACTATGAGCTATGCCATGTCCACTCCAATATCTTTGTCAAGAAAGCCTCATGGACAGTATTAAAATGATAAAAGATATGTCACCAGAAGATGAACCTCTCAGGTTGGAAGGTGCTATCACATTGCTGGGGAATAGTGGAGGTCAACCCCAAGTAGTTCCAGAAATAATGAAACAGCTGTGCCAAAGCTAAAAGGAAGCTCAGTTGTGGATATGCCTGGTGATGAAAGGAAAGTCTGATGCAGCAGAGATAAATACTGCACTAGAACATGGAATATGAGATACATGAACCAAGGTAAGCTGGAGGGGGTTAAATAGGAGATGGAAAGTTTAAAAGTCAACTTCTTGGGTGTCAGTGAACTTCAATAGATAGAAACAGGTGAATTTAATTCAGGAGATACTTATATATATGTGTGGGCGAGTAGCCCTCATAGTCAATAAAAGGGTGAGAAGAGCAGTATAATTTAAAAAATGATGATGATATCTGTCCAAATTCAGGAGAAACAACTTCACATTACATTGATACAAGTCTATGCTTTAAGAATTGATGTCAAAGAGGCCAAAATTGCCCAGTTCTATGAAGATCTACAACTTTTTAAAATAAGACTTGGAGTTGACTGTGGTCATAAGGTTCTTGTTGCAAAATCAGACTTAGAAGAAAGTAGGGAAAATCGTCAGGTATGACTATTGAGTTTGGAGGTGAAGAATAGATTTTGAGTATTAGATCTGAAGGACATAGTAATAAAAGAACTGTGGACAGAAGTTTGCAATATTGTACAGGAGGCAGCAACAGCAACAAAAAAATCCCAAAGAAAAACAAGAACAAGAACACACAATGACTGTTTGATGAAGCTTTACAAATACCTGAGGAAAGAAGGATAGGTAAAGGTGAAGGAGAAAGAGAAAGATATAAGCAACTGAAAGCAGAATTCCAGAGAATAGGAAGGAGAGATAAGGTTTTCTTAAATAAGCAATGCAAAGAAATAGAAGAAAACAACAGAATGTGAAAGACAAGAGGTCTCCTGAAGAAAACTAGAAATATTAAAGAAATGTTTCACGAAAAAATGGGCATGATAAGAGATAAAAAAGGTAGAGACTTGAAGGAAGTAAAAGAGATTTAGAAGAAGTGGTAAAAAAATAGAGAAGAAATATACAAGAAAGATCTTAATGTCATTAATGATCACAATGGTGTGGTTACTGATGGAACTCCATTTAAACTATTTAAAATACTAAAAGATGATGTTGTTAAAATGCTGTTCTTAATATGCCAGTAAATTTGGAAAATTTAAGTGGCCACTGAGTAGGAAAAGATCACTTTACCCCCCCCCAATCCTAAAGAAAGGCAATGCCAAATATTGTTCAAATTATTGAACAATTGTGCTCATTTCACATGCCATAAAGGTTATGCTTAAGATTCTGAAAGCTAGACTTCAGCAACATGTGAACCAAGAACTACCAGAAGAATTGACTGGTTTTTCAAAGAAGCCAAGGAACTAGAAAATGAATTGCCAAAATTTGCTGAATTATGGAGAAAGCAAGGAAATTCCAGAAAAACATCATCTTCTGCTTCACTGATTACACTAAAGCCTCTGACTGTGTGGATCATAACAAAATGTGGCAAATCCTCAAAAAGATGGGAGAACTAGATCATTTTATTTGTCTCCTGTGGAAACTGAATGCAGCAACAGCTGGAACTGAACATGGAACAACTGATTGATTTAAGATTGGAAAATGAGTACAGCAAGGCTGTGATTGTCACCTTATTTTTTCAAAGTTTGTATATCATTCAAAATGCTAGGCTGCATGAATCAACAGCCAGAATTAAGATTGCCAGGGGAAATAACAATTTCAGAAATGCAGGTGATACCACTGTGATAGCAGAAAGTAAAGAAAAATTAAGAAGGCTCTTGATGAGGTGAAAAAGTTGACTTGAAGCTTAATTAAAAAAAAACAAACAACAAACCTTGGCAACTGGTTCCATCACTTCCTGGCAAATAGAGGGAGAAGAAATGGAAGAAGATAACTGTAATCATGAAATTAAAATAGGTTTGCTTCTTACAAGGAAAGCTATGGCAAATCTAGAATATTAAAAAGAAGGGCATCACCTTGCTGACAAAGGTCCATAGAGTAAAGTTATGGTTTTTCCAGTGGCAATGTAAACTATGATATTTGGACTATATGGAAAATTGGGTACCACAAATTTGACACTTTTGATGCATGGTGCTGGAAAAGACTTTTGAGAGTCCCTTGGACAGCAAGGAAATCAAATCAGTCAATACTTAAAAATTTAATTGAGACTATTCATTGAAAGACAAATACTTTGGCCACATGAGAAGACATGACTCATTGCAAAAGACCTTGATACTGGGAAAGATTTAAGATAAAAAGGAAAGGAGGATGGATGAGATGAATAGGTAGTGTCATGGAAACAATGAACATGAGCTTGGAAAGACTTCAGGAGACAGTGGAGAATAGGAGGTCCTAGTGTACTATGGTTCTTGGAGTCAAAAAGTCAGACACAACTGAACAACAGCAAAAATTTATTATGAATGGAATTTCTTTCTAGTTTATGGTACTGCTTTATGCTGATGTTCAAGGTGGATTTGTTTTATATTTTTTAACTTTGCTAAAATTATGAATTGTTTCAATTTTAGTTGGTTCTTCAAGGTTCGCTAGCCTATCATCAGCAAAGTACTATCATTTTATTTCCTTTTTGCCTAGCTAATTCCTCAATTTTAAAAATTATGTTTTATTGATCTAGCTGACATTTTCAGTACTATATCCAAATATAGTGGTGATAATAGTTATCTTTGTTTTACCCCTGATCTTATTGGAAAAGACTAACATTGCTTTATTACATTTAATGTTTCCTGGTAGATTTAAATATATGTACATATATTTTTTATTTATTGCAGTAAGGAAAAGTTAATTTATCCCTTTGATAGATTCTGTATTTTTTCAGGTGTTAGATTTTTTCCAAAAGCCTTTTTCAACATCTAATGATGTAATCATATGGTATTTATTACTTATTAATATATTTCATTATATTTATAGTCTTTATAGTCTTTCTTACATGGAATCAACCCTGATTGGTATAAATACAATTTGGTGAGAATATATACATTTTTATAATGTTGATGCAGTCAATTTGCTAATATTTTAGTTAATTTTTGCATAAATATTCATTATCATGATAATTGTCTGTAGTTTTCTTTCTTTGCTTTCTCTCTTCCTTACTAGATAAGGGTCCCAAGAGCAAAATTGTATCAAAGAAAGATATGAAGGTGGCCTCATTTTCTTCTTATTATAGTTCATGAAATAGAGTAATTTATTGCTTTTTGAATATTTAATAGAATTCACCTGTAAACCTTAGTGGTCCTAGAGCTTCCAGCTCATCTGTCCCTGATCCCTTTGGAAATTTATTAATGGCTTGTTTATTTTCTTTTCTTAATTTTGGGTTATTTAAATAGTCTATTTTTCTTTAGTTAATCAGAGTATTTTATATTTTCAAAGTATTAATTTATTTCCTCTAAGTTTTTAAGGATATCATTGGGTAAAATGGCTTCCAATTATTCTCTTGATTTCTTCTCCAACACTGCTTCCTTTTCATTTTTGATATAAAAACCGATTTTCTCTCTTAAATATTAAATTGACTCTTTATATAATTTTTCTACTTTTTATTTCTAAAACCATCCTATTTTTATTTATGAATTAAATGGCATTTTGCCTATCCATTTTATTAGTTTTTTAAATTTCAGAATTTCTACTTTTTTCATTAGTTGAGGATTTTTAATTTCTTTTTATTTCCCCCCAAACTGTTTTAGTTGCATTTTGTAAGGTTTTTTGTTTTTAAATGAATGAAAATCTATTTTCTCCCTTTCCTACCTTTCACCCCATTAAAAATGCATATTCAAGCCAAATAAATTCTCTTCTTATTCCCTTGTTCAATGTATATGTATATTTCTCTCTCCCTTCCTTTCTCCCCCACCTTATATATGTATGTATATATATTTATGTCTCATTCTGTTCAAAGTCTTATCACTTCTCTGTCAGAAGGAAACCATTTTTCATCATAAGTCCTCTGGAATCATGGATGGTTATAGATTTCAAAATATTTTTGTCTTTATAATATTGTTATTGTGTATTGTTCTCCTTATCCTGCTCATTTCAATCTCCATCAATTCGAAATTTTTCATTTTTATATTACTGATGCTTTAGTTTAAATTGCACTTCTTGTTCTGCCTACTTCCCTCAGCATTAGTTCATGTAAAACTTTCAAGTCTCTATGAAATAAGCTTTCCCCTTATTTCTTATAGCATATATGAGGTCACATTCATATATATTTTGTTCTGCTATTCTTCGATGGATACCCTTTTAGTTTCCAATTTTTTAACCAACACAAAAAGGGCTGCTATAAATACTTCTTCATTTGTAGGATCTTTTTCTATTTTTTAAACTTTCTGAGGCTTAAGACTATCAGTAGTGTAGATGGATTAAGTGGATCAAATTAAATAATAAATACTAAAATGTATACATTGCTCACTATGTGCTAGGCATTGTGCTAAATGCTTTAAAATTAACTCATTTGATCCTCACTACAACTTTAGAAGGTAGGTTTTGTTTATCCCCATTTTATGGTTGGGGAAACTGAGGCTAACAGAGATGAACTGACTTTCCCAGGGTCACACAGTTAGTAAGTGTCTAGGCCAGATTTCAGCTCAATTCTTCCTGACTCCAGGCCTTGTGTTCTATACACCAGGTCACCTAGTTGTTCCATTTTTGTGTGTAAATTCCAAATTGCTCTCCATTATGGGTCCAACAAGAATGCATCAATGTACCTGTTTCATCACAACCTTTCCAACATTTATCATTTTCCTTTTCTGTCATCTTTGCCAATTTGATAGGTGCAAGGTAGAGCCTCAACATTAATTTGCATTTCTTTGTAAATTAGAGATGAGGAGCATTTTCCCCCCATGTGGCCATAGATAGCTTGGGTTTCTTCTCTTGAGAACCAATTCTTCATAGCAATTAGGAAGACTCTTTTTTTTAATGATTTTGAATAAGTTCCTTATATATGCTGAAAATGAGGCATTTTCAGAGAAACTAGTTGTGATTTCCTCATTAATTGGCTCCCTTGTAATTTAACTTTTTTGGGTTTGCCTGATCAAAACTTCTGATTTTGTATAACCAAATTAATCCATTTGTCTTCTCTGATCCTTTCAATTCCTTGTTTAGTGATGAACTTTTATTTTATCCTTAAAACTAAGAAGTATTTTTTTCCCTATTTTTCTTTAATATGTTTGTGATGTGACACTTAGATGTGATGTCATGCATCCTTTGGAACTTATTTTGACATCAAAGGTGTGAGGTATTGGTGTAAAGCCATTTTTCCACATACTGTCATGTAATTTCCCCAGAAGTTTACATCAAATAATGACTCCTTGTCACAGAATATTTTGTGTTTATTAAAAACTTGGTTATTTTTTAAACATTTATTAATATTAATTTTTAACATGGTTACATGATTCATGCTCCTACTTTTCCCTTCATCCCCCGTACTCCCCCCACCCATGGCTGATGCACTTTTCCACTGGTTTTAACATGAGTCATTGATCAAGACCTATTTCCAAATTGTTGTTAGTTGCATTGGTGTGGTAGTTTTGAGTCTACATCCCCAATCATGTCCACCTCAACCCATGCGTTCAAGCAGTTGTTTTTCTTATATGTTTCCTCTCCTGCAGTTCTTCCTCTGAATGTGGGTAGCGTTCTTTACCAAAAATCCCTCAGAGCTGTCCTGGGTCATTGTATTGCTGCTAGTACAGAAGTCTATTGCATTCGATTTTACCACAGTATATCAGTCTCTGTGTACAATGTTCTTCTGGCTCTGCTCCTTTCACTCTGCATCAATTCCTGGAGGTCTTTCCAGTTCACATGGAATTCCTCTAGTTTATTATTCCTTTTAGCACAATAGTTATTTTGATTTATTTTTTCCCTGATTTTGTGTACCTAATCTGTTCCACTGATCTCTTTCCTTTCTGAACATATTCCTACCTCTCTGTCTTTTTGTTCTCCCTCCTGTCTCCTTGTAGTACTAAATTGTTTTTAAGAATTACTGCTTTATAGTTCAGTTTAAAATCTGGTTTGGTTTCTTCCCCATTTTTTTCATTATTTCCCTTGAGGTCCTTGATTTTCTGTTCCTCTAGTTAAATTTTGTTGTTATTTTTCTAATTAAAAAAATAATCATTTGGTAGTCTCATTGACATTGCATTTAAAGAGTAAATGAATCTAGGCAGTGTAATCATTTTTATTTTATTAATTGATATGAGGGCAATGAAATAATTATTTCTCTAATTATTTAGGTACTTTGCAATGTGTTTGTTGTTTTTCTTTGGATTAGTGTGAAAAACACTACTTATGCACTGGCATTATCTTGAGATTAATAAAGGATTCTATATGTCTAAGACACATTATGAATGTTTTGCCATTATAGATTGTGAAATATGTAAGTAAACTGACTGCTAGTTGTTGACATGAGATACAAAGGTTGAGGGTATCACACAGTGAGAACAGGGACCTCTGGCTCAGTGCCCTTGACCAACTCTCAGGCAGGTTAGAAAACCAAATTCAAAGGTTTATTTCAAACACGGTCACTTGGAAGGGAGGATTAGGTATGGGTGCCCTAAGCTGATGACTTCTAGCTATTCCAACATTCCTCACCTTCCCCCCCCCCCCCCAACCCTTTGTATTTCGTGAGAGACCATCTTCAAAATCTTCCTACTTAACTACACTGAACTAACTAAGAAAACCCGACTAACTTTCTACCTGTGCTGCTAATCCCCCCAGTTACTTGTTGAGAAAATTAGTCACTCCAGGTAGTTAGGCTGATCCCTTTATCTCAGGGATAAAGGGCTGGACCCAAGATGGCACCAGGCCTTTCCCACACTCACGTTACTAGCTTGTTGGCAGTTTCTCTTCACAGATGTCAGGAAACACTCTTGGGACACAGGACCTCAGATAGATGACAGTGCTGGAGTCAGAGTTGATAATATCTCACAGCAGGATATTCAGACAACTGGATAACTGAATAGTTGAATAGCAGGAAAACAGGAACCTTTGGCTTTCTAGGGAACAGGTAGGCAAACTCTCACTTGGCTCAGACCAACCAAGCAACACAGGAAGTTACCTCTCCAATCCCTCCCAAGGACAGGAACCCATGGCCCCCAGCTGTCTCACTGTGCCCCTTCTTATTTACTCCCCACACTCTAGAATTGGTCCTTATAGTTCTGTGCATGTGGCAAGTCCCTCTTTGCAAACTCTTCCTTTGCTATCTGTTTGCAAACTCATTTCCTTCTTTTTCCTTCCTTACAATTGAATATGTAGATAGGGACAGTAGTTAGAGTGGTCTATAAGAATATCATGAAGTTCCTATTTCCTATGTGAAAACAAATATGTTGATTTTAAGCCATAAGAAAGTCATCAGAAAATATATAAACAATTTAACAAGGAAAATATGTAAAGTTATGTTAGCTTGTAGAGGTTGATTTAAAAAAATTCCCTCTTGGTTTTGAATACTTAACTGACTTTTGGATGCTAAAATAGGGGCAAATTCTAAACACTCACAAACATGAAGAAAGAAAGAAGTGAAAAATTTCTATTAGAAATCAGGGAATTTATTTAATTATTTTTTAATTTTTTTAATGCCATGGAAAACACACTTCCATATTGGTCATTGTTGTAAGAACACACTCATATATAAACAGAACCCCAAAATAAAACCAAAGATACACTGATGTGAAAGACAACTTCAAAAGTTGTTTCTCTGGAGTTGAATGACATTTCCCCATCATAAGTCTTTCGAGATTGTCCCAGATCATTGCATTGCTGAGAGTAGCCAAGTTTTCACAGATAATCATTGTCCAATATTGCTGCTACTGTGTACAATGTTCTCCCAGTTCTGCTTTATTTCACTTTATATCAGTTCCTGCAGATCTTTCCAGCTTTTTCTGGAATATCTTGCTCATCATTTCTTGTAGCACAAGAGCATTCTTTTACAACATATACCACAATTTGTTCAGCATCCCCCAACTGATGGACATCTTCTTAGTTTCCAATTCTTTGGCACCACAAGAAGAACTGCTATAAATATTTTTGTACAAGTAGGTCTTTCTCCCTCTTTTATTATATCTTTGGGATACAGATACAGTAGTTGATATTACTGGATCAAAGAGTATGCACAGTCTTATAGCTCTTTGGTTATGGTTCCAAATTGTCCTCCAGAATGGTTGGATAATTTCACAACTTCACCAATAATGCATTAGTGTCCCAATTTTGCCACATCCCCTTCATAATTGACCACTTTTCTTACTGCCATATTGGTCAATCTGATAGGTGTGAGGTGGTATTTCAGTGTTGTTTTAATTTGCATTTCTCTAATCAAGAGTGATTTAGAACATTTTTCCACATGATTATTAATGATTTTGATTTTTTCATCTGAAAACTGTCTGTTCATATCCTTTGAGTACTTGTCAATTGGGGAATTTATTTTTAAGAGTTGATTATATCCAGTGTTACCACTTATCTTTAAATGTGAAGGTTCCCCTTTTCAAAAGTAGATGCCATTGAGCTAGTCACAAAGAGAACCCACCACCTCCTGAGGCAGCCTATTGCAGTTCTGGTATTTCTGACTATTAGGAAGATTTTTCGTTATATCAAATAATTCTTTTCTTTGGTGATTTTTGGACCTCCTTCCATTAGGATTCTATTTCTTAAGGTGTGTGTGTGTGTGTGTGTGTGTGTGTGTGTGTGTGTGTGTGCCTCTTTTACCAAGTTGTTAAATCCCTTTTTATAATTTTCTTGCTTTAATTCCATTTATTTTCCCAATTTTTTCTTTTACTACTTTTGACTCTTTTTTTAACTCTTTCAGAAATTCTTGGTGAGCTTGGGTCCAATTCCCATTTTTCTTTGAAAATTTGCCTGTAGCTGTTCTTGCATTATTGTCCTTTTCTAAGTTTATATCTTTCTTGCCATAGTAGTAGATTTTTATTGTGAATTTCTTTGTTGTTGTTCTTGTTTGCTCAAATTCCAAACCTATTTCTTCACTTTGAACTTTATGCTAAAGTTGGGCCCTGCTTACCTGAAGGAGAGGAGGCACTATACCAAGCTTCATGCTTTTTTCATGCTGCTGTTTTCAGAGCTATTTCTGGGAGTCTGCAAGTTTTTGGTGCTTCCAAGATCATATAATCCTGGGAGAGGAATGGCCATTGCTCTCCTAATCTGTCATGTAGTTTTTATCCAGGAGGAACCCCTGCTTCTCTGCATCCACTTACTAGTATTCTTCTATTTTCTGGAACTATAAACAAATCTTTTGTTCTCTAGTGCTAGAGCACCACTCTGCACTGGAATTGTGACTCAGAACTGGTTATAGACAACAAAATTACCAATTAGTGCCAGTTGTACCCAGTGCCAAAAAGAATCCCCTGTAATTTCTTTCTTGCCAGCTGTCCTTTCTTTCTCTTTTCCCTCTTTCTCTTCCTTCCTTCCTTCCTTCCTTCCTTCCTTCCTTCCTTCCTTCCTTCCTTCCTTCCTTCCTT
>NC_058132.1:420894870-421011992 GCF_016433145.1 Gracilinanus agilis | reverse complement strand
CTTTCTCTCTTTCTCTCTTTTTTTCTCTCTTTCTTTCTTTTGTTTGCTTGTTTATATGTTTCTTTCATTCTAAAATTTTTTAAATTTGAAAACTGACCTTTGGGAGGCAGTGTGGTATAGTGGATGAAGTGGTAGATTTTGTCACAGGAAGACCAGGGTTAAAATCCCAACTCTGACACTTATTATCTGTGTCATATGACCCAAGTTTCAGTTTCATCATCTGTACAATAAAGCAGATTATTTTTTTTTCAAACCCTTAACTTCTGTGTATTGGCTCGTAGGTGGAAGAGTGGTAAGGGTGGGCAATCGGGCTCAAGTGACTTGCCCAGGGTCACACAGCTGGGAAGTGTCTAAGGCCAGCTTTGAACCTAGGACCTGACTCTCAATCCACTGAGCTACCCAGCTGCCCCCAAAGCAGATTATTTTTAAGGTACCCTCTAGCTCTAAATCTATTATTCAGGGAAATGTAAAATGAATGAAAATTTGAAGAAATTATGTTCTATTTTTAAAAAATTGTAAACAGTTTTCATTTTCAAGCTATGAAGATTTATTGACTAATAAAGGGCCTACTAGTAATAAAGGTTGTCTATGAAAGAAAAGAAAAACTGATTTAAAAGAAGAATTTGTTTCCCATTAAATAATAATTTAAAATCCCAGATATTGGACCATAGACTGTAATTCATGTACTTTTTTTGTTTTCTCTGAAAAATTTGGTCTTCTAGTCATGAGAACTTTTCCCAACAAATTCTGTGCTTAAAGAGCTAAGAAAGAAGGAATAAAGAAAATAAAAATACTGTGAGGTAAAATAGTCTTAAATTAAGGAGTAGGAATAATCAGTATTTTTCATTGGAAAAGGTTTATTTAGAACAATTTTCAAAAAGGTTAGAGCTTAGGAATAACAAGGGATTCCACAAGTTTAAAATGGCAATATTAATTATAACAAATATTTATTTTAATTCTCTTTATTATGCTTTACCTCAGTTTCTGAGGGATGCAGGTTCATCATTCCACTTGATTCTAACCTGGTCTCTCCAAATTCCATATCCATTTGGAGTCTTTACTCTCTTTACCTAAAATGAGAAAAAACAAATTCAGAAATCAAAGGCAGAAGGCATTTTTAGGGGGACATAATGCAGCCTCAATAAGAAAAAAATCAAGATTTTTCTCATTTAACATTGTCTTTATTGTACTCTGTGTAAACAAAACAGTAAAGTGGGCTGATGCTATCAAGGAGAAGTTGAGATTATATAACATTAATTTGTAGTGGCCTGAGTCAGCTTTGTTTCATGATTTTCTCAATTCTTTTAACAGCATGTGAATAGGAATGAAAGTAGAGAGTAAAAGTAATCTAATGATGGGGTTTGTTGGTCAAGATCATAATAATACAAGGAGGAAAAGAACTCAAGAGAAGATAATATAGAGTTAAATTGATTATGATTGCTCAGTGCATTGATAAAAGTTCATAATTCTTTTGAAGTTGTCTTTACAATATTATTTTTGTTGTGGTCTAAATTATTTGCATATTTGCTTGTGGTATAAATTGTTTGCATGTTTCACCTTAGTCTGCATCAATTCATAGGTCTTCCCAGTTCTCACAAAATCCATTCCTTTTATCATATTTTAAAGAGCAATAATATATATACATATACATATGCCATATTTTTCTCAGCCATTCTCTAATCAGTGAGCACCAACTCTGTTTCCAGTTTCCATATGGTGCTGCTTTCTATATTTTCATACTATAAGCTCTTTCCTTCTTTGATCTCATTTTTATAGGCCTAATGAAAAGAATTCACTATTTGACAAAAACATTGGGAAAATTGGATAATAGTCTAGCAACAATGTTATTGTTCAGTTGTTTTAGTTGTGTGTGACTCTTTGTGACCTCATTTGAGGTTTTCTTAGCAAAGATACTGGAGTGGTTTACCATTTCCTTCATTTTACAAATGAAGAATGGAGGCAAATAGGCATTTAATGGTTTGCCCAGGATCATAAAAATGGTAAACATCTGAGACTGAATTTGAACTCAGAAATCTTCTTGACTCTAAGCCCAGCTGCCTTAGTGCCCTAGCAATGAGGTGTAGTCTTAACAACTCATACTCTAAACCAAGATAAACTTCAAAAGAATATATGATCTACAAATAAAAGACCACATCATCAACAAATTAGAGGAACAATTAAAAAAATGTGATCGCTTGATAGAAGAGTTATTGATTTAAACAAACAGAGCAGATTACACTAGATAAAATGGATAATTTTGAATATATAAAATTTAAATTTTTTTTCTATAAAAAATCTATAGTAAATGTAGTAATGTTATGAGGATTTTAAAAGTTCTTATATATTTCCCTTCTAATTTTTAACTCTAAATTTCTCCAATAAAGATCTTATTTCTAAGATATATGAGAATAATTCAAATTTATAAGACTAAGTCATTCCCCCAAAGATAATCCATCAAAAGAAATGAGCAAGCAATTTTCAAAGGAAGAAATCTAAACTATCAACAATCATATTTTTAAAAATGCTCTAACTTGGTATTAATTAAAGAAACCCAAACTAGAACAACTCACACCTATTAGATTAGCAAAAATGACAAAAGAAGATGTCAACTGTTGAGGGGACTGTGGTAAAAGGAGTATACTAGTGCCTCTTGGTGGAGCTATGAATTGGGCCAAACATATTGGAAAACAATTTGGGACTTTCCCCAGAAAGATACCATGCTGTACATAGCCTTTGATACAGCACTACCATCACTAGACCTATATCCCTAAGGATCTATATGTACAAAAGTATTTGTAGTAGCTGTATCATGGCAGCTCCAAACTGGGAACTTAAGGAGCACTATACTATTGAGGAATGACTAATAAAAGTGTGGTACATAAATGTAATGGAATATTATTGTAGTAATGGAACAAAAACCTACAGTACAGCATTGTCAAAATCTCCTCAACTTCATATACTTTCAAAAGAGGGAGCATGGTATGGTGGATAGAGTGCCAGATTTGGAGTCAAGAAGAGTTGAATTCAAGAGTACTTCTAATAAAATCTAATTGGGTAACAGTGAAAGTTATGTAATCTCAGTGCTCTCAGGCAACTCTCAGACAATATTATAAATTACAAATGAGATGTTTATATCATCAGCAAGAATTTTCACACTAGGAGCTACTTACATGGATCAAATAACAGGTACAAACTCTCATTTCTCCTTCCCCCTAAATGCCTTGCATATGCTATAGAATCTACAAAGCATTTTCCTATATATTCTCATTGTTTCTATTATCACAATGTTATTATTCCATTTATAGATGAGGAAGTCAAAGTTTAGAAATATTAAATGAGCCCACCGTCACATGCCACTCAGAAATACACAGAACTCTACAGTTACACAGCCAATAAATTTTGTACTTGAACAGATAGATACCTGCTTTCTTTATGATGGTTGTGAATATTGCTCATCTTTGCTGCTCTACTTTCCAGTCTCTTGTCTTATCTGCCTTTGTATTATTTTCTTTAGTAATGTGATTAGAGAGGTAGAATGAGATAATAGACAGGATTCTAGACTTTGACTAACCTATTAAAAATCCCACCCACTATGTATGTATACACACATATACATATATTCACACATATGGTAATTTCTATATATCTGGAATACAAACCCCTATCTGAAAAGTTTGATATATTTTTTCTTCAATTAACCATTCATTCCTTTCTTATTCTAGGTCCACTAATTTTATTTGAGTAAAAACTTCAGTTTCATATAATCAAAGTTATCTATTTTACCTTCAGTAATTCTCTTCATCTCTTGTTTACTTGAGGATGTGTGTAGTAACTGTAGATATCAAAGGTTTATAATCTACTTCTCTTCTAATTTTTTAATAAAACAATATTTAATACTTATTAAAGATCATATAATCATGTTCAATCTATTGTAGACTATAGAGTAAGATATTATTATTTTTTTAAACCCTTATCTCTTCCATCTTGGAGTCAATACTGTGTATTGGCTCCAAGGCAGAAGAGTGATAAGGGTAGGCAATGAGGGTCAAGTGACTTGCCCAGGGTCACACAGCTGGGAAGTGTCTGAGGCCAGATTTTTTGAACCTAGGACCTCCTGTCTCTAGGCCTGGCTCTCAATCCACCGAGCTACCCAGCTGCCCCCCCGTAAGATATTATTTTAAATCTATTTTTTGCCAGATTTTCCCCAATTTTCCTGGCAGTTTTTAAATAGATAGAAAGTTATTTTCTAAGTAACCTATATTTTCTGATTTATTCAAAACTGTTATTTTTTTGTGTCTGTTTCATGTTCTATTTCTCTATTTGAAAAATAAATATTAAATGGTTTTGGTGACTGCTTCTTTATAGTATAGTATAAAAGTATAGAAGTGCAATTCCTTTTACATCTATACCTTCTTTTTCTTTTTTTCAAAATTTCCATTGATATTCTAGAGAGGACTTAAAGTCTTTTATTAATATTGACATCTGGTGGCATGGTGGATAAAGTGCTGGGTCTTGATTCAGGAAGACTTTCAGTGCAAGTCTAGGCTCAGACACTTAATTCGCTGTCTAAACCTCAGCCAAGTCATTTCATTTCTATCTGCTTCAGTTTCCTCAACTGTAAAATGAGGATTATAATAGTATCTGCCTAGCTCATTGGAGGCATTATATGAAGATTTATTTCTATTTTCCATTATTACACTGCTGATTATGGGTTCTTGTAAAGCACTGAATTTTTGCTTCATTAAATTAGATACATTTGTAGCAGGTTAATTTGTTGTTTATGGTTTTTTTTCAGTACGATGTAGTTTCTTTTTTTATCTCTTTATATTGTGATTGTTTTTTGACTTTGATAGTATGTGTATATATGCCTTTGCTTCTTGGATATGTTAAAATTATGAATTAGGTTTATATTTTTCTTCATTTGTCTGCACTATTTTTTTCTGAATTAGAATTTTTGTTGTAGTGATGGTTGTTCCTCTTCTTCTGCAAAGGAAGAATTCCATCTCTTCAGTTATTTTTGCTTAATACCCTGTTCCCACAAGGGCTCTTTCCTCCACCCTCAACTTTCTCCCCACAATCACACCAAATAAGGTTGACCTTATTTGTCACCACCCCACTCCCTCAGTTTTGGAGTTTTACTTGTGACTGTCATTGTCTTTCTTCCTTTTATCTAGTTTTCCAATTCACATATATATTTATCTTTGATTTAAATATTTAAATAAGCTTTCTTTTCTTCCCCTGCAATGTCTTCTGTTAGTATTTCCTTATTTCTGTACCTTTTTCTAAAAATAAAAAATTACATTTCCTTGATCTTTGCATTACTTCTCTTCTTGTTCTCTCTGCTCTTGACTAAATGATCCACCTCCTTTCTTATATTATTTATTACAAAATTTTTTGGACGTGTTCTGCTCAGAGACCTATCTTCCTTAAATTATAAACTATTTCTTAAGAGTAGCTTAATCATCCAGTTATTCCTTGAACAATATTGCTGTTAATATGTATGATTCTCTTAGTTCTGCTCATTTCAGTATTGTTATAAGGAATTTCTTAATTTCATTTATCTTGTTAGAAGCAAAAGTTTTAGATCAAAGGAAGTTTTATTAATATCATCTGTCTCCTTTAAGAGACAGGGCACACAGATCTTGCTTTGGGCTCTTTAAAAGTCCTATCATAAAAGAGAGGATTCTGTAAGTTCGAGGTCCAGTCTTTCTGACTTCCTTGGGAGCAGGTTGCTGGATCATTCTCTCATACAAGATCTGTTTGTTATTGGAGACAGTTATCTTTGAGAAGTTTGATTAACACATAAGAAGTTGAGGAAGAATGTGTTTGACAGAGCCTTTTCCCAGAAAGGAGAAGGAGCTGTCAGAAGGGGCTCCAGTCTCTGACTTGGAAGGAAGGGATGTGTAGATTCTGACCATTTTATCTGACAGTTGGCTTCAGGCAACTGTTGGGTTTTCATAAATTAAGGAGTTTATTATAAATTTAAGGTTCTTCATTTAGCATAGGGTAGTAAGATAGAATTTAATCTTAGTTTAGTGAGAATAGTTTAAGGAGGTATATTCTGAAGATAAGAAGACACTGTGAAGAAAGCAGTTAGTTTTTTGAAGGGGTTTATCTAGAGATTTTAGAATAAGGTTAAGAGATTTCCTATCCTATTCCCAGCTCCTAGTTTCTATCCTTCTATTTCCTCTCCATATCTTCTATAGAACAAATAAATAAGGGTTGTCTCCAACTTTTTCTGGCCTTCTATCCACTGTCCACAAATTAGTTTAACCTAACAGATTGGCATTCTATCAATACTCAGTACCAACATTAGCGCATTTAAAGTTATAACAGCTTTAGCTTGTCAATACAAGCTTTAGTTTTAACAATAACAGTATTCATTATTTCAAGTAAATCTTTTCATATTTTCCTAAAATAAACCTGCTCATCATTTACTTTTTTATATTGTAGTAGTATTCCATCACATTTACCATAGCTTATTTAGTCATTCCTCAAATTATGGACATTCCCTCAATTTTCAGTTCTTTGCTACCACAAGGAGAGCTGCTATAAAGATTTTAGAACACTTAGATTCTTTACATTTTTCCCCAGTCACCTTGGGAAACAGACCTAATAATATTATTACTGGGTCAAAGGTTTTATACAGTTTTATAATTCTTTGAACCTAATTCTGGATTGCTCTCCAAAATGGTTGAATCAGTTCATGGTTCTATCAATAGGGTTCCAAGTTTTCCATATCCCTTCCAACATTTGTCATTTTCCCCTTCAAACATTTTAGCTGATCTGATAGGAGTGTGATGTTATCTCAAAGTTGTTTTAATTCATACTTCTTTAATCAGTAATGATTTAGAGAATTTTTTTGGATGACTACATGTTGCTTTGATGTCTTCTTCTAAAACCTGCCTGTTCATATCCTTGACTATTTATGAACTGAAGAATGACTCACATTTTCATCAGTTTGACAAAAGCCTTTCTCTGAGACACTATCTTTAAATTTCCCTTCTAATTTTTAATCTAATCATTGCTACCTTAACTTTTTTATTTAATAGATTCAAAATTATCATTTTACATTTCCTAATGCTTTCTTTCTCTTATTTACACATTAATGCTTCTCTTATCCATAAATTCAATATGTATATATTCCTAGTTCTTCTAATTCACTAATATTTCCCTTTATGTCATGCATACATTTGGTATGTTATCTGTCTATACCTAGTTTCTGTCAGACTGATGTCCAGTTTTCTCAACAATTTTTACCAAATAAAGAATTCTTATTTCCAAAGCTCAAGTATTTACATTTATGAAACATAACATTACTATAATAATTTACTAGTGTGTATTGTATATCTATTCTATTCCATTGATTCACCATTCTATATCTTAGCAAGTATTAGATATTTTTGATATTTATATCTTATAAATGGTTTAAGATCTGGCACTATTATTTCTTTGAAATTCTTGACCTTTTATTCTTCCAAATGAAATTTGTAATTTTTTCTAGGTCTATAAAGACTTTTTTGGTAACTAATTGTAATGGCACTGAATAAGTAGATTAATTTAGGTAGAATTGTAATTTTTATTATATTGGCTCAACCTACCCACAAACAATCCAAGTATTTAAATCAGACTTTATTTGTATAGAAAGTATTTTATAATGAAGTTAACATAGTTCCTAGATTTGTCATGGCAGGTATACTTCCAGGTATATTATATTATCTAATTATTTTAAATGGAATATTTCTCATTATCTCTTCTTACAGGGCTTTGATGGTAATGATTTATATGATTTATATGCATTTATTTTATATTCTGCTATACCCAAATGACCTCTGAGAGTTTCTGACTGACCTCAGCTGAATGGCACTTTCTTTTCCTTCACATTTGCTAAAGCAGTCCAAACTTGCTAGTGCCCTGTCCCAGTTCTTCCTGTTCATTAGTTCTATGATTGAGCATTGCTGAAGAGTATATTTATGTTTTCATACATTTCTTCCTCCTCCTTTACATGGTAGGGACAGGACAGAGCTTAATTTGTTTTCTTGCTACTACAAAATGTTTAGATTGAGAACAAGAGAATGTGCTGGTAGAAACTAGAATAGCAGCATGAGAATCTTGAGTGAATCCTAGACCTGAAGAGTCCTAGTGTCCCTAAAATACGTTAGTTCCTCAACTTATTCATGATCTACTCCTCCATCCTATCTCAGCAATACACAAATATGGATCTTGTCATCACCCACAAATGCCCCACTGCTGTGTTCCAGATTCTGAAATCCCTTTATTCAATCATAATCTATTAACTTTTTATCTCCTCTTTGCACCTTTTCTTATAAAACCCTATTCTTCATCCCTACTGTGACCTCCAATACATTGACCCTTCAATTCTTTCCCAGACCATCTCCCTGCATTAGTCACTCTCACCTCTTCTCTCCATCTTGATCCTTTGATGAACCAATTCAATGCTATCCTATCCTTCTCTCATTAATCTCTACTTTGTCCCTTGTCATATTACACCCAGCCAAACCTCAGTCTTAAATCACTCCCACCATTTGTTACTTTCTCTCCAACACATTTTACTATTGAACAAAGGTATAGAAAACTATGCATTAATTCTGCACTAAGTCCATTACAGAATTATGTCATACAACCTCAACTGGGCCCTTGCTGCCATCAGTCTTAACTACAGTCATCCTTTCCCCTGCCTTTTCAACTCACCATCTCATTTTGTATATCAGATCTTCCTAACCTTATCTCTCCTCAAGCCTCTCCTGAAACCTTCCTTACAACTCTCTCAATTGAGAACCTTGACTCATATTTATAGGGAAAAAATCCATTCATTATGACCACCCTCTTCCCTCCTCTTCCTCATCTCCTAGGACTGAGATTCTTTTGGTTATGTTCTCTCATTTCACTCCTGTCTCACTTTATGAAGTGCTTTATTCCTTATAAAGGTTAGCATTTTTACTCATTAAGCAATTTATTTCTATTCTTTTTGCTCCAACAGATTGTCCCTTCTTTTATCCTTACTTTTCACTTATTTTCAGTCCCTCTCTGTTTACTGTTTTGTTTCCTATAGCCTAAAAGCTTTCTCCTGTCTCCCACATCCTTAAAAAAACCCACTTGATTCTTCCATCCCTACTAGCTATTGTCCTATATCTCTTCTCCACTTTGTAGATAAGCTCAACAGATCATCCACAGAGGGTGCATTAACTTTGCTTCCTCTCATTGTTTTCTTACTCTCTTAAAATCTGACTTCCACCAAACTGTTCTCTCCAAACTTACTAATGATCTTTTTGTTGTCAGACATGAAGGCCTTTTTTCAGTCCACATTGCCTTCAACCTCTCCGAAGCCCTTAACATTGTTAAATCACTCTCTCTGAATTTCCTTCTACTTATTTGACATCTCCTTCTCTGTCTCCTTTGCTAGATGCTTTTTAATATCATATCATCTAACAAGAGATGTCCCTTAGAGTACCTAGACCTTCATTTCTTCTTCCTCCCTAGTACATCACTTGGTCATTTTAGCAGCTCAGAAGGATTTAATTACTTTTATGCAGATGATTTTCAAATCTACCTTTCATGACCCATACTTTCTTCTGACCTTCACACTCATATTCCCAAATACTTTTCAGATGTTGAGAACTGGATGTCTAATAAATATTTTAAACTTAGTGTGTTTAAGATAGAACTCATAAGGAAGTCTAGTAATAGGTGGTATCTTTCTGTAATTGCCACGAGGAATAAATATTGAGTCTCTTTAAAATCCAAAGCTAGAATCTATCTATTTGAGAAATTCGTTAGCTAAAAGGAAATAGGTCAGAGCAGATAGAGGGTCAGACCTGTAGTTAAGAAGACTTGGGATCAAGTCCTGTCTCAGGCACATTTTAAATGTTTGATACTCAGCAAATTATTTAACCAATTAGTGTCTCAGATAGCTATCATAGGTTATAAATGATAGTTGAACTGCTTGCCTTTTCACTCATATCTTGCGCAATAGATGAATAGATGAATGAATAAATAAATGTGCACATAATTCACTTAGTATTAGAGGAGATTTTTAAAAGCTAATTTATTACTTCAAGTCTGCCTTTTTTTCTTAGTTTAATTTTGGACAGATTATTAACAGATTTATAAATGTACCCAGTTTTCCCATGTTTACAAGCATACCATACCTGAATTTTATCTTTTTACTAATTTATTAACTTTAAAAATTCAATTTTAATTTATTTTCAGTTCTGAATTGTTTCTCTTCTACCTTGCCATCCCCTCATTGAGAAAGCAAAAGAAATGAAATTCATTAAAATATGCATATTGTTACAATGGTTATATAAACTGTTAGATGCTTTTGGTAATTGTATCCCAAAAGTATCCTTAATTTGCTGCTGAGAGGAGAAGCCTAGCAGGTTCTTACCTCTGAACCTTTGCACAAGAAAATGCTATGGAGACTACTATATATAAAAATAAACTATTTATTAAGATTATAACATTTGTAAAAGGATATAAAAAGATATTCTATCTCTAAGGGATTCTACCTAAAGAATCAAAACCCAGCTGACTTCGCATGAAGGCTCTTCAGTTGTGATTTCCTAGGCTACACTAAATCTTCCTATTTCTAACTAGCCCCAATTCTTCTAACTACAATGATCTAATACTAATATACTTATAAGAAATTGTATATGGTTCTTAACTCTGTCTCCAAATTATAAAAAGCAACAAGGGCAAGCTGACCAAAGCCTTGTCAAGCTCAGTTATGACTCTGGGTTTCACCCAGAGCCTAGAGAAAAGACAGGATCTTCTGTTGTCTTTTTAGAGATGAATGATTCAGAAGCAGCAGTAAAACAATAACTGAATTCAGATCCTAGTGTTTTCCCAAACTGGCAAAAGGAAAACACCATAACACTCCAGGATTTATCTTTCTTTCCCTCAAATGTCAAAACAGAGAGCAGAGAGCAGAAAAGCAGCCAGTCACTCTCCCAGCATTCAGAGAGCAACTGACAAAAAGTTTCAGTTGGTCTCAGGTCTAACATTCTAACATTCCACAGAATCTTCTGCACCAGCCCTTCTGCAGCTCTTGAGACAGATTCCAAATTGCTTATCTATAAAGCTAACTTATCAATACATATCTTAATATTATTCCAATAACATTCAGGCCTTTTCTTCCACTGCCAGATTGGATATACCTGTCTTTAGGTGCTAGGGCACCCTGAGGGACTAGGATAGTTTCTTCTTTATTACCAGAAACTCAGGACCCTATCCCAATTTGATTTGACCTTTGGAACAATCCTTGGACTTAATTAACTTTGAGGATTAAGGACTTGGACTATTTATATAATTTCTTGGTGGCTTGAGTATTAAATAGATAAAAAAGATCTCTAGGCACTGTCAGGTGCTGCTTGGTTGTCAAAGTGAAACTCAGAAGACTATCAATTCATTTGAATGGACTTCAAATATCCTCAGTACTTAGACTCCTTGAATATACTTTCATTATGGCTATGTAAATCTCCTTTTGGTTAAATGTCAAATGACCTGTGTGTCTTATTTCATTCTTTTATCAAGTTAAATTACCAAAGGCTAGGCCTGACATCTGCTGTCTTAGAACAAAATGAATATTTTATGAATTCTCTCTGTAGGATTAAGAAAAAACTGCCATTAAAAATACCTCTCTACCAACTTACACAACTGAAAGTTCATAAAAGTTAAGTTATTTGCCCATGGTCATACAGCAATGAAGTGTCAGAGTTAGAATTTGAATACAGGTTTTCTTGCCTTAATGAACAGCATCACTCTAACCACTACAGCATACTTCCTTTAAAACTCAACAATTTTCATGTTGTTGAGAGAAACCTAGCTTATGATGAGATTGCCCATATCAGTCCTAATATGCCTAGTATATATACAAAGTAATCCAGCTTAAAAATAGGGACTTGTTTATCAATTCTCAGAATAATAGAGTGAGGGAATATTCTGAAATTCAAAGGATCAAAAACAAGAATTAAATCAATAGTTGTTGGTATATGGAAAGGCTTGGATATTTAGGATTGAAATTGAAACTAAAAAAAGACAAATTCTTCAGAATTCCT
Source organism: Gracilinanus agilis (assembly GCF_016433145.1). Classification (NCBI taxonomy): domain Eukaryota; kingdom Metazoa; phylum Chordata; class Mammalia; order Didelphimorphia; family Didelphidae; genus Gracilinanus; species Gracilinanus agilis. The sequence continues at coordinate 420,999,915 of NC_058132.1, read as the reverse complement.
TCTATCACAGATGATAAATGAGATATTTAGATTCTCTTTTTATTAGATGTTCCCAAGGTGTGACTTTCCCTTGATCTCCCCTTCCCTACCCTTAACCCAAAGACTAGACTAGATGAAACATTTTTGTTCTGAAACGTATCACAAACTGGTCTAGCAAAGATCCCTTTAACCTAAAGATAAATAATCTTGATTCATATGGGTTACTTCTTCTCTCTGTTATTTAGAAACTTGTAAAATTTACTGATGTGACGACAGAGTAAAAGCAGGAATTTTCTTGAGCTCTACCAAACCCACCTCTAAACAATGTGAAAATAATACCTCAAAATGAATTCTTTAGTAGAAAAAGCAACAAAGTGCTGGGATGAAACATCTTTTTATTCCAATGACAGCTTGGAAGGTCATCAGGAAAGTTCTGTTTCACTGAAGTGAGGATAGAGTAAAGTCCAATACAGGACAGGGCAATACAGGGAAGGTCTGGCCCAGGAAGCTTGGCAGCAGGGCTTGGGGGCAATTGAATTGACAACAGCAGGGGCAACTTCTGGAGCTTTCAATCCACAGGCAGTAAGGGGGTTGGGACAACTAATCAGAAGGAAATTACAGGAGAACCTTTGCTGGCACTGGTAGCAGGACTCTATTGCATTATCGATACTCAATTCCTTGTTGAAATTCCAGAATTAGGAGGAGCCCTAAAAGGAGCAGGAATCCTGATTGTAGTTCTGAGTTGGAAAAGTGTGCTTGTGGCCATCACAGACCAGAGCACAGGTAAACAGAGCAGCGAAAACACCTCTCCTTAGATCATATGACTTTGGAAGAACTGAAAGTTGTCAGACTCCTAGAGCTAACTCTGAAAACAGTAGCATGAAAAAACTGGAGCTTGAAACAGTGCCTCTTCCACCCCAGAAACAGAGCTCAACTTTAACATAAAGTTAAAACCATCAAAATAAGTTTTTAAAATGAGCAAAAACCAACCAAACAAAAAAGAACTTGATGCTAGAAAGTTACTTTGGTGACAAGGAAGATCAAAACACAAACTCACAAGACAAATAAATCAAAGCATCTATACGCAAAGCCTCAAACTAAAACATAAATTGGTCTCAGGACCTAGAAGAGCTCAAAAAAGATTTGAAAAATCAATAAGAGAGATGGAGGAAAAATTGGGAAAATAAATGAAGATGATGAAGGAAAATCATGAGGAAGAATCAACAGCTAAAGGAGACGCAAAAATACTGGAAGAAAACAATACCTCAAAAACAGAGTAGGCCAAATGGCAAAAGAGGCACAAAAATCTACTGAGGAGAACTTCTTAAAAAGTAATTGTCCAAATGGAAAAGGAAGTACAAAAGTTCATGGAAGAAATTAATTTCTTAAAAATTAGAATGAGGTAAATTGAAGATAATGATTCTATAAGACATCAAAATTGAACAGCAAATTTCTCTGACAAAGGTCTCATTTCTCAAATATAGAGAGAATTGTGTCAAAGTAATAAGAACAGAAGGTACATTCTTCAATTGATAAATAGTCTAAGGGTAAGAACAGGCAGTTCTCAAAAGCAGAAATCAAAACTATTTATAGTGATATGAAAAAATACTTTAAATTATTATTAAAAACAAACAGTCCTTATCTTCTGCTTTAGAATCAATAGTAAATTTTGGTTCCAAGGCAGAAGAGCTGTAAGGATTAGGCCAAATTACTTGCCCAGGGTCACACATCCAGGAAATGTCCAAGGCCAGATTTGAACTCAGCCCTTTCCATCTCCAGACCTGGCTCTCTGTCTACTGAGATAACAAGCTAGCACTTCTATAAATCAATATTTATGAGAAAAATGCAAATTAAAACAACTGAAGCACCACTTCATACCTATCAGATTAGCTAATAAAACTGAAAAGGTAAATCACAAATGTTGGAGGGGATATGGGAAACTTGAGACAGTGTTGTTGGTAGAGTTGTGAACTGATCCAACTTTTTGCAGAGAAATTTGGAACTATGTCCAAAAAGCTGTAAAACTGTGGATACTTTTTGGTCTGGCAATAGCATTACTAGAGATAAAAAAAAGGAAATATAATCAACTGTGAATGACTTAGCTATTCTCAGCAATACAGTGATCTAAGATCATTCTGAAAGACTCATGATGAGAGAAAGAATTCCAGAGGAAGAATTGATGTAGTTCAAATATAGATTGAAATATCTTCGTAAAAAAGCTTTATTTTTCTGTCTTCTTTTTGGACTGTGTGTTTTTTCACAATCTATTGCACATGTATATATCAAATTGTTTGTCATCTCAAGGAGGGATGAGGAGAAGGAGAGAATTAAGAAATTTGGAACTCAAAAATTTAAAAGATGAATGTTAAAATGTTTTATATTTAATTGAAAAAAAAACGTATTTGAAAAAGCAAAATAAAAAAAGAAAAATATTGTGTTAATTGAGGAAAAAAGTTATAGATAAAATTGAAACCATAAGAGTCTCTCCATCACAGCTAGGAACCCGATATTATATCAAACTAATTACTGGGTTCCTCAACTTCAGCAACCTCTGTATGCAATTACCATATAGATATATGCATCATAAAGCAATTATTATTGTTCATAATTTCAAGAGTAAGATGTTTTCAAAGATAAATCCAGCAGTTATAAATATACTTAAAGAAGTGAGAAACTATGTTCAAGTACAGGGGCTAGAAGGAATAATACGCTTCAATGGTTTTCTCAATTTCTCAGAAAAAAAGTTCACCCTTTTTTCTCGGTGGGGGTTTTGACTGGGAAAACCTGGTTTGGTTCTTTCCAGTATACCCCAGTCTTAATCCCCATTCAACACTGTCTTGAAAATGGCTTACTTGTTTTCACCTCTTCTAAATTCCCTTTTCATCTCTCTTCCTCCAAAAAATAAAAAGAAATCTTCTGAACGCCTATTTTTCATGCTGCTGTGGCTTGCTTCCCACTGTAATCCTAGTGTTCATGCTTACCATTTTGATCTAAGAGATTCCATTCTTCAAATGCAACTTGCCATCATATATTTACTTATATTCATCCATATATTTGGGCAGCTATTGGTGCAGTGGATAGAATGTTGAGACTGCAGTTAGGAAAACTCATCTTTTTTATTTCAAATCCAGCCTCAGACACTTCTTAGCTGTGTGACCGTGGGCAAGAAACTTTACCCTGTTGATTCCAAATGGGGTCATGAAGAATTCGACATGACAAATATTTGGAAGATTATGAGGTTACAAACATTTTAAAGTTTGTTCTGGTAAATATACTGACTCCCTTCTTTCCTTCCTTCCTTCCTTCCTTCCTTCCTTCCTTCCTTCCTTCCTTCCTTCCTTCCTTCCTTCTTCCCTCCTTTCCTCTCTCCCTCCCTTCTCCTCCTCCTCCTCTTTCTCCTTTTTCTCCTCCTCTTCTTCCTCTTGCTCTTTTTCTGCTTCCTCCTTCTCCTATCCTTCATCCTTCCCTCTTCTCTCTTCATCTTCTCTGTTTCTCTCTCTCCTTTCCTCTTTTCTTCCCATCTCTCTCTTGATTTATTAATCTCATTTTTATTTTGTCTTTTACAAATCCATGAAAAGTAGTGAATCAATTTTATACTTGTGAGCATTTTCACAAAATTCATGATTAATTTTATGGTTTGGATAGAAAAGGAATTAAGCATGTTAAATATTTTTAGATTTACAAATATCTTCAAGGAAATACATTTTTTAGATTTTTTTGTCTAGTAAAATTTTTATAGATTCAGAAAAAAACCCTGCATGTAGATATTTAATTTTTTTGGTTGCATTACATTTGAGTCAGGAAAAATGAAGAATGACAGTGTTCTTTTAGACTAGAACAATGCACTAGAAATAAAATCCTTGATGCTTTCTACTATAGAGACATAGAATATGTTGAGTTATGAACAAATAGAGGGGTTGGCTGCAGAGGGTCCTGCAGAATTTTCTTTTGTCTCTTTTTCCTTATTATCAAACCGTATTTTAAAATTGTGTTGAATAAAATCATAGTAGCACACTGTATGCTGTAGTACTATATTAAACTACTTCTTTTAATGAGAGAAGAGAAACTAAAGGTCATAGGGTGGAAATTACCCATAAAAACAGCTCCAAGTGTTTTGAAAACTTAGGGAAAATTAATTTCTAATCAGCTACCCATCTTATTCATTGTTTGAAGATGAAAGGAGAGGAAATCAACATTCCCACCAAATACAATTGCTATTATAAACTGGTCAGGTTTTGATTTTCATGCAGAAAAGAAGAAATTTCATATGCCATCTTTCTTGGCCAGGGACATGAGCTGAAATCAGATTTTTTGGGGAGGGGTTGTTTTTGTTTGCTTCTTTGTTTTAAGATAGACAAAAGATAAAATGGTCTATTTTATAGAAGCAAGACCTGTAATGTGTATTGAAATGTATAGCCTCTATAGCTTTGTCAAATTAGCTCACTGATCAGTTAGCTGATACTCTTAGTTGACTTTGATTCAGGATTTGACTCTATTGTGTTCTCTTCTGTTTCATATTCGGGCCACACCTTTTTACTGTGTAACTTTCCTGTAGCCTGTCTAGGCAAAATGTTACTGCCAGAGTATGTCATTTCCTGAAAATGAGTAATAAAAGTTATGTAGGAAATTCTCTAAGTAATGAGCATGTCTGTATTCATTGTATGAATGCTAGTTTCTATTGTTGTTGTTGTTCTTGTTATCAGAAGAAAGACAAAAAAATGTGACTCAAATTATGGACTGAGTTTTCCAAAGTTTTTAATGAATTATTTCACATAATATACAGGTAAAAGACCCATGGGTGTCCAAGGTTTTCTGCCTTTGTGCCTTGCCAAATAGCACTGTTCCAAGTGGCATTGTGTACTTGTAGTGAAGTGAAGAAATTTTGAGTAAATATTTGGATTTTTAGTAAAATGGATAAAAAGACCTGTGTTTCCTGCTTTATTTACTTTGAATCACACAATTCTAGAATTTTTAAATTTACATACACTGAAGGAGAAAAAGTAAAATGGACAATTAAAACACTTTGGAGCATTGATCAGAAAGTTGGAAATATTTTTAAAAGAACTATTAATAAATATCTCTTGGCTCTGTTAAATGAACTTCACTTGACAGCTTCCTTTCATGAGAAAATGACATGGCCAGGAAACCTTGATTCATGTGATTTCTTATAATATGGGAGGTTTGAGAAGACAGAGACTGTCAATACCTAATGATCCTGTTTGGTAGACATATGTGTGTCCCTGGGGATTAGCCCATGTGAAATTACACAGTACTTGGCCAAGTTGGACCATCACCTGCATCCTGCTTCAGTGCAGAATGTTACACACATTGCACAGCCAATCACACCTGCCCAAGCAGTTAGTCACAAGCAATTGACACTTCTTTTTAATTAAGGGAAAAAAATCTTGGCTGTATGTCATCAAGAAAAACAACATTGTTTTTAGGGTCTCTTATCTCTCTGCTCCCAAATATCCTGTTTCTTCGAGTCATGTAGCCAGGACCAATAGAAACCTCTTCCTGCCATTGGCTGACTTCATTTCCCAGACTTAGCACAATCTCATCCGCTTTAAACAACCTCATCAAAACTACTTTCTGGTCAGAGAGAAGCAATAATAATTATTATCAATAATTAACGATCAATAAGCTTGAATGCACTATGGCCAGCACTATTAAGGTAAGGATGGGTACCTTTTGATTTGACAGGAATTTTTTTCTTGTTACTCTGCTTTTGATTTCCTTTATCAACATAGATAAGTTAGGATTGGGTAACACCCCCACTGCCACAATAGAGGACAACAAGATTTCCTTTGTACTGCCTGGTAAATTTCCTTTTTCCTACTCCAACCATCCGCAAGGTTTAAAAACTTCAAACTCAGAAAAAAATAGGGTTTTTTAATTAACCACTCAGTACCATGGATTACTTTTGCAAAGCTCTATTTTGCAGCACCCTTTGAAATTTCATTTTCTTTAACTATCATTTTGTACAACTTGGATCTTTATCAGACTAGAAGCTGAACTAACCTGGAAAGAAGTAACAGGCTGAGTAAAAGAAAAAATGTTCTTATAAATGTTTAATTTTGGAATACTTTTTAATAACATTCTGATGTTCAACAATTCAAAGCCTTTCAAATAGAATAGATGGGGCATCTGGCAAGTCATTCTTTTCAATAGAACCTAAAGATATTTAGGCTTGACTTTGTGAGATCTCCATGCTGATGGCTACTTTGTATAGAATATAGATGTGTGTGTATGTATGTATGTATATATATATGTATATTTGCAAAATATGTTTCAGTGATGGTCATTAAGAGAATTGAGTTCTTTGCAAACTGCATAAGTTATTTAGAGCAACATATTTGTGAAGTTTCTGGAAGTAATGGCTCTGCAGTTGATTCTCTGTGGATAAGACTTTATATTTTCTTTGCATGTATATCCACAGAGATAACATGTAGATATATGATGGTAGTTGTAAAGATCAAATTCTAAATATGGCCTAACTCTCAGAAATTACATTAATTTTATGTAACCTGAAAGTCAACAAGCACTGACTAGTGTATTTGAATATTGTCATATATATTTTCATTGACTCCCATGCCTTAGTATTACTTTTGTACTTTTCTTTTATTACCCAACCACCATAAAGAAAAAAGCCACCAAATCAGACTCTAGATATAGAAGAAAAGGAGATTGTGTTTATTGAATGCTGTTAGCTTTGCTATAAAATGTCAAAGTGAATTTTATGTTTTGTTTTCTAATTAATGTTTAAACTCAGAAAAATGGACAGTTTGTCTAGAAATAGGTTCAGAGATGCAAAAAGGAAAAAATCATATTAAGTGGGTCTTATTGTAATTTGTAAGAATGGCAAATTATAATGGAATACTTTTCCTAACACTGTTCCTGAAGAAGAGTAGAAACATTCATTTTATTTTCTCTGTTATATTAGGCTTTTAAGGTATGCTATGTAAAGTTATGTTTCAGGGGACACGATGTATATAATGGGGACAAAGTATATCAAAATCCGTGTACCAATGAACTATGAATTGTCATTTTTTAAAGACTTCCATGAGTTTATTCTAGGTAGGTCAGGTGCTAGAACTTCCCTGTAGCTAATATGACAAAAGCAAGGAATTTTTGAAAAAACAACAGCTATGCTTTGATGTATTGTCATTTTTATTTTTCAAAGACAGGAAAAGTTAAACTGTACACATCAAGATGTTACCTTTTTCTTTCCATTTATACAGTGAGTAGTGGCTGTTTCATAGAAGCAAAGTAAATGACATTTTAAAATTATGACTTAATTATTCAGTGAATTAATAATTCAGTGAATCTAATTTCATTGAAGTGGGCATTCCTTCAAAAGTGCTGTTTGTATACCTTTTTATCATGTAAAGCCTTTGTGTTCTCTTTTAAATTGTTTCTGTGTAGCATTACTGTATAGAAAATATGCTTTGGAAATCTTGAGATATATATGAATAACTTGATAAATTATGAAGCAGAACCAGGCGAAAAACTATAGTTTTGTACAAAATTATCCACAGACACAAAACTAAAGCATGCAAGAGGGCATCTATCAAATTTGCTGATATATAGGTTCTTTATTTAAGCAAATACCTTTGTAAAAAGGCTGATTATAACTATCACCTGTTTGTTTTACTAGCATGCACTCAGATATGTGCTTTTTTAAGGCAGAATATTTTCAATATTGTAATAAATATGTTTTATTGTACATGTTTTACATTTTAACAGAATTATGCATTGTCGATATGCTAATCATACATCATTTATCTGTATGTTCATACATGTCTTAAACAAAAGCTTAAAACATCCAATAGTTTTGATAAATGAATACTTGTCGCATGGTCAAATCAAATAGCTCATTTCTACAGACAGGTATTTTTAATGTAAATATTTATTAGATTTCCTGAATAATGAGATGCGTGTGCTAAACTATATATTATGTACTAGAAAAAAGATCTTAGATTGATAACTGAAGCTTTACGTATATTAACTAAAATTAGTAAGAGTGAAATTATGGACACATTAAAATGGGGAAATATAGTCTCAATTATCTCAGAATGATATATATTCTCAAATGGATTCTGTTTCTTTTTATGTTATATGAAGTAAACCAAGTGTTTGATTAAACATAACATTTATAATAGAATTAAGATCTGATGCTTCAATATTATATTTTGTAATTAATATTTTAAGATTCTTTGAGTACCCCCTGTTCAAGAACTAAGAATTGACACATTGTATATTTTTGACTTCTTTGATAACTTTATAGCAATAAAATTCATACAATAGAAGAAATGTAAGTTTTTAATTTAAACTGAGTGCTTTGATCTTTTATATATAAATGTTCTTGGCTTGTAAAGTCAGATGAAAAAGTTTTTTTTTTTTTAAACCCTTACCTTCTGTCTTGGAGCCAATACTCTGTATTGGCTCCAAGGCAGAAGAGTGGTAAGGGTAGGCAATGGGGGTCAAGTGACTTGCCCAGGGTCACACAGCTGGGAAGTGTCTGAGGCCAGATTTGAACCTAGGACCTCCCGTCTCTAGGCCTGACTCTCAATCCACTGAGCTACCCAGCTGCCCCCCCTTTTTTTTAAGAATGTAAGCCACAAGAAATGATAATGCTTGTGAGTTTAATGTTTCTTTATTATCTGACTATACTGAAGAATGTTTTACATCACACTTATTATGTTTGCCTACAAATTTCAGGGAACCTGTATATTTGACTTAAAATCAAAGGGAAGACATAATTTGATTGAGATGATGCCAAATGTTTGAATTATAATTCCAATAAAGATTTGTTTCATGGCCTAAAGAAACATATATGCTTTAGTTAATTTAAAAATGTTAATGTTGACATTTTCTTACCTCAGAAATATTTATAAAAGGATACCAAGTATAATGTAATTTTGAAATGAAGAAAATCTAACTCATCTTCACTAATTGAGAATGCTGAAGTTTATTGAAAAAACAAGATAGAAAGGGCAGCACTATTCTTTTGTCTTCTAAAAATATTTTTAGATAATTCCTTAAAATATCAGCACAAGTATCAGAGACTTGCCTAGTGCTTAAAAATACTTCCTGATTTTGTAAATTCTTAATAGTTTACTAACTTGAGCATGTAAAAATACCAACAAAAATGAACATTTTAATATACAAAGAACATAAAAGGAATTTATATGAAACCACCAGTCTTCATTATATAGCTTGTTTATTTTGAAATATGTAATAAACTCAGCCTACTATTTCAAAAGCTGTTTTTCTTATTTCTTTTCTTCTGAAATATCTTCTGTTTTCTTTAATGAATTTTGAAAAGTGCTTTATTTATACTCTTTTCATTTTTTACTCTTAATTTGGCAAGGGCCAAATAATAGATTTTCTCATATAAAAATAGAATAAAAAAAGAGGTTTGTATATGAAATTTTGGATCTTATCTACAACTCATTTTTCTGTTTGAGTATATTAATTTATTTATGTAATAAATGTATTAATATTTCAATGTTGTCCTGTTTGTATGTGCTTCTTCTTGGCCTTCCTGGCAAATTCCAAGTATTTAAAATAAGCACTTAAAAATCTCTCTCTGTCTCTGTTTCTTTGTCTCTGTCACTTTATGTCTGTCTTTCTCTTTCCCTCTTCCCCTCTAACTGTTCTTTAACCTTATTTCTATCCTACCAATCTTCTCTTCACCAGATTTTTGGAAAAAATAGGAAAGAGGAAAACAAAGCCCATGTAACAATTCTGTATAATTATGCAAAAAATTGCTCCACTGTTGTCATAAAATGTATGGCATATTTTGTATTCTGAAAGACCCAACTATCTATCAGAAGGAGGGTAACATGCTTCATCATTAGTTCTCTGGAATCACAGTTGATGTTTATATTAACTATAATTCTCTAGTCTTCCACACTCATTATTCTTTATAATGTTATTGTATAAATTATCTTAGGTCTGTTCACTTAACTTTATATCAGCTCACATAGGCAAAGACCTTCTCTGAAACCATTCCTTTATTTTTAAAAGTGGATTAGTATATCATTATATTAATAGACTATAATTAGTTTTTCCATTTCCAATTGATGGATACTCCATTATTTCCAATTCTTTACTTCTACAAAGTGTGTTTCCATAAATGTTTTTATGAGTCTCTTTCTGTCTACTTTGATTTTTTTTGTGTCTGAAATGTTTCTTATCTATTCCAATGATTTCTAGTGTTTTTAAAACAGAAATAGAGTTAGAATTTGTAAAAAAAATTTCAGCATTTGTTGATAATCATGTGGTTTTTATTATTTTTATCATTGTTATCTATTATGTTGATAATTTCCTTTATATTGAACCAAGCCTATATTCCTGGGATCTATTCTTTTTATCATTTTTTCTAACACTTATTTGCTAATATTTTATTTAATATTATTGTATCACTGATTCAGTAGGGATATTGGTCTATAATTTTTTTTTCTGCTTTGTCTCCCTCTGATTTAGGTATTTAGACCATATATGTATGGAATTACTTTCTTCTGAGTTTTCCTTTTCTCTTGACCTATAAAAATGCATCTTGTTTGGTGTTTTCTTCTGTTTATTAATATTTACAACTTTGTTTCTCATTTAATACTTGATTTCAATGTCTATTTGAACCCCTTTCTGAACTCTTTTAAATATATGGCTAGTTCCCATTTGATCTTAAACTTGATTTCTAGGCTTTTATTACTACCTTCTCTCATGTATCTGTGCTCAAAGTACTGGAAGGTATCAGTGTTCTTATTCAGAACTCTGGGTTCCCTGGGGATTCCCTGGAATCCGCAGTCAGGGAATTGTTGTAGGCTTCTGTTCTATTCCCCCAAGCCCATCCTAGTTTCCCAGTCTGGAGCTTTCTTCCAGTGCCCACAGATTCTGGTAATCTTTTTGTTTAGTTCTGGACTTGAAGGAAATTTTGTGTTTCTCTTTGAATTTATTGATACTTAGCCAGAAATCTGATAGAGGAATAGATGGATTGATGAATGTTTTGTGACAGCTGATACTAAGTAATAAGAAATAGCATTTACTTTTTTTTAAGATTGTAATTTGTTGGTTTATGGTGCATACACAATGTTCTATATTCAGGTGAAAAAGAAACAAACATTGAAATATAATACATTGAAATATAATATCAAGATGAAGAAAAAAACATCTGCTGATAGGATTTTGATAACAATGAAAAAGAAATTGGAATTGATAATTTTGTATATCTATTCAATCATCTAGCTTAAGTTAAATATGAATCAATCCACTGATCTTTCTTTTTCTACGACGTCTTAGTAAGAAATGTTAAATGCAAAACTCTCTCCTCCACATAGGGTTTTAATCTTATAGCCTTAGATGTGAAGGTATAATTTGTCTTTTTAAAATTAAAATCTCTTCCATACAAAATTAATAACTTTAAATTGCTTATTTATTTGCCTAGTAGATACTTTCTTAATATAATCCATCTATAACCACATACATATTTGATTACTCTTTTGGGTCCATGTTTTGTGAGATTAAAGGATTATACACACGAAGGTAAAATTGAGAAAAGCTTGGTTTGTGGAGGCCATAGATTTCTAACCAAGAGAAGAAGAGGGCAGCTAGGCATCTCAATAGATAGAGAGCTAGGCCTAGAGATGGAAGGCCTTGGGTTCAAATCTGGCCTTAAATACTTCCTGGTTGTGTGACCTTGGGCAACTCACTTACACCATATTGCCTAGCCCTTACCACTCTTCTGCCTAAGAACCAATGCATAGTATTGATTCTAAGATGGAAGGTAAGGGTTTTATAAAAAAACAACAAAAAAACAAGAGAAGACTATGTCTTTTTAAGGAGAGACCTCTCTGAGACATTTCCTTAACTATCTTTTATGTTAAAAATTTATAAAAAGAAATTAAGACATTAACATATTTGGAATCAACATTCATAGATAACCTAATGAAGATCCTAACTCTAAATGGTAGGATTCACTTTGTGAGAACAAATGTCAAAAGAAAACATGAAGTTTTTTTATATGAATATGCTGGAGGTTACTCTGGGTAAATATTCCCAAATTGGCAAATAGGGTGACATGTGAATTAATAGTCAAATAAAAACCTTGAATGTTTGGATTCATAATTTCAACCTGAGATATTTGTTAGCTATGTTACTGAAATATTTTTATTGTAGCAATATAGATTGATACAAAACACTGTGAGATTAAAAAAGTGGTCCTTACTCTTATAATTATTCTGTATTATGGGAGAAAAAATATGTGTAAAACATAGGGAGAGATTTTTATGAAAGTACAATTAGAAAGATACAAAATGGTCAATTCAGTGGTCAGAGTAATGATTAGAAAGTAAGAGGTATATCCAAAAATAAAGGGATAGAAAAAGAATTTATGAGAATGTTCTTTTATCTTTCAGGTACATAGGAAACATCTGGTCATAATTTTAAAAAATAAATTTTTGCATTGGCAAATCAGTACTGATATTTTCCCCCTTATTTAATCTATCATAAGAGACTTCTAAAAATCACTTTTTTAGTTTTTCACAAAATCCTCTCCAAGTTTTCTGTGTCCTTAATTGCCAAGTCTTGAGTTTACCATGCTGTTCAGTCTGAGAATTAGCTGAATTTAGAAAAAGGATAAATATATTTCTCTGTTTGTTATAGTCTAAATTCCACATTGGGTTACAATAGGACAGGAATATTCAGCAGAGCTCTTATAAATGCTAGAGGTTGAGGTAAGGAAATTTAGTTATGGCAAGAATCAGGCAAATGACATAGATTTAGGCAGGTGCACTTAAGCTTGATATGTCAGAAGTAAGAGCAAGAAGGGTTGATTACGTTCAGACTAACACTTTCCTAAGAATGAGTGCGTGTATATCTAATAGTCTGTGGGGTAGAAGGTAAAGGATTCCAGAGAAAGGGGAATTAGTTATTCCACCTTGCTTGGCCCTCAACCTATTGTGTAGTCTTACTCTTCTTTTCAAATTAGTCAATAGTCTCATTTTCAACCTTTGATGGTGGGATTGGGGAACAGTTTTAATTTCTTTTACCCTTGTTAAAGGAAAAACCCAATGGGGAACAAAAGGTACCCGAAGCCACATATTTTCCAGATTTAATCTCAATCTTTTCCCCCTTCAGGGGTTGTTTATAAGCCCGAGTTGTCTTGGGTTCCTTTTGGTCCAAACTCAAAAATATAAATCAATAACATTTCTTTCAACCCAGCTGTGACCTCTGTGCTCCAAATATTTCCAATAGTTACGAAAATCTGTCTCTTTCCTTAGGTAACTTACTTCCCATTTACCTCCCAAATGGAGGTTAAAAAGCAAAAGCCAGCTTTTAAAAAAGTTGGTGGCAAAACCAAAAGCAAAAGACTCTTAGTGAATAGGGATCAATAAAATAGACTTATTTCTTCCTTGAGAAAAAAAGATTTCCATAGGGCAAAAGAAATTTAGTGGATCTTGTTTCTGCAGCACCATGGGAGCAGTAATTTTTCATTTGTGGCCTTCATCACACAGTCCCAATTTCGGAGAGTCTTAATATCTCCTCTATAGTGAGGTTGAAGTCGCTTGGGCATACAGATTGTGAAAGGTTTAATGTGAAGCTCCAGACTCCTTTGTACCACTGTTCATATATCCAACTTGCTTCTGGCTCCTAGTGTTGATATTTTCCTGCATAACTACAGAAACTACTCACATCCTCTACCCAGCCCATTTCTTGTCTTGGGTGAGGTTTCAACTCTCCTCCCTTCTTTAGGATAAGGGAAAGGGAAGACTGCCCTTTAAGATATAACCACAGCCCTTTTAATCCTTGAGGCAGAACACACTTTGGATTTTGTTCTAAACTATTCCTTTTCTAGTATTTATTACAAATTTATAGTCACCTTTAAAGGAGTGTTATCTTGGTCATCATACGAAATATTCTTCTGGCTTGTCTTATTTCATTTTCCATGCATTCATACAAATCTTTTTCAGGCTTCCCTGAATATCTCATAGTCATAATTTCTTACAGTGAGAGAACACTCCATTACATTTATACACCACAATTTATTCAGCTACCTTCCAACTTTTATTCTAATTCTTTGCTACAACAAAAAGTGCTACTATAAATAGCTCTGTACATATGGGTTCTTTCTCACTACATTTTTACTCTTTGAAATATATGCTTAATGTTTCTATTAATGAGCCAGACTGCATATACTTTCATTTCTTTTTTTTTTATAATTTTATTTCCAAATTACCTTTCAGATTTGGGGGCCAATTTGTAGAAACTATTGTCCTCTTTCAGCTTCTCCAACATCTTTAATCATTTTTGTTCTGATGGCTAAGACGTAGAATCTCAAAATTGTTTTAATGTATACTTATTATATTATTTACAATTTAGAGCATTATTTGGTTCTTAATATTTTTTATTTTAATTTTTTCATTTGAAAACTACAAAATTCCTTTGTATCCCAAACTTCTCTTTGAAGCAAAAACTTATCTTTTTATATAGGCTCTGAGGAATGAATATTATAATAAGGCCAATAGAATTATAGTAGATGCTAGCAGGCTAAAAAATACAACAAATAAGGAACTTCAGAGAAAAATACCTCTGACTCTCATTAACTGTGTAATTTAACCTGAGTCTAAATCCTTATCTATAAAATGAGGGAAGTTATACTAAATGGTTTCTGAGGTCCCTACCATCTTTTTTGATCCTATGGTATAATAATAATAATAATAAATTAGGTTATTAGAAAGATATATAACTGAAACAGAAGATCGATTACAGTGAGGACCATGTGGACAGGAATGTTGAGTAGATAGCTCAAGTACTCCACTATTATGCTTATGATGCACTTGAGTGTGTGAGGCCACGTAGCTACAAATTAGATTGACTTGGTTGAGTTCAATAAATTATGAATCAGTACATGTATGAAATAATTTGTAATTTTTTGTCAGTTACATTTTATTACCAATTAATGTGAAATACCTTTCAAGGCAGTCATTATCACTCACTATATAACTAATTAAAGTAGAAAGTCAGTAAATTCAGCAGTTGAAATCCTAACTTATTTCATTGCCTATGTTCAAAAATCTTTTCATTCTAGGGGAATATCCAGTTGGGAGTAAGTTTCTTTATCAGCACCCACTTTTGAATTCTTTATCCTTAGTATTTACTTATTTTCCATTAAAAATAGAATAGGTTTAAGAATTTCCATGAACCTTTATCATAACTTTCAATAATAGTGTTAATGGAATTAGACTTTGAGGGGAAAAAAAGAGTAATCTACTGATGCTAAAAGGAGTGCTGATTTGTTCGAAATGAATAGGTAAGCCAAACAAAATGGCTTTTTTTCCAAGTGTCACATGACAATCCAACAATAGCATGGTTTCATTAACATTAGGCCTGTTAAATCAAATGCTTTGGTTTAATAATAGTGCATGTCTAATTTCTGAAAAAGTATTAGGTGGGAAAAGAAACATAGCACCTATTATGTGGTAGGTACTGTGCAAAGAGCTTTACAAATAAGACAGATTCTCTTTTTATCCCCATTTGACATTTCAGGAAAGTGAAAAAGACTCAGCATTCTCTTTACTGAGCCATCTAGTTGTCTTGGTTATAATTCAAGGGGTCTTTCACATAAAAACTAAGATGAAAACACCAAATATTATTGATCTTCTAAAGACACAATATACATACATATATATATTTAGGAAAAATATATATTTTTATATATCAATAATATATAAATAAAATAAATGCATTATTTATATAATATGAAATTACTATATGAATACAGAGATTATTTGCATAAGTGTATATTTTTTTATATAATTCTGCTCATCTTTGGATCAAAGTTTCCTAAATGCAAAACTTTCCTTATGGATATAGAGAATAAGTAATGATTAGAGAATCTAAATATAGATTGACTTCTCCAACCCCCTTGATTTTTCTCTAAATCATGCTAACCATTCAGTCATCAAGCATTTATCAAGTACTTTCTACATGCTTGGCACTGTGCTAATTACTAGGAATTTAAAAAAAAAAGGCAAACACAGTCTCTTCATTCAAGAAGCTAACATTCTAGTGAAGAATACAAAAATATAAAGAACTAATTATATTTAAGATATAAACAGAGTAGATGGATGATAAACTGAATGGGGAAGGCAATAAGTAGTTGGAAGGGATAGGAAAGGACATAAAAAAGACATTTTAAAGAAACTAATTTTTGAATTTAGCATTAGAAAGATCCAGGAAAATTAAGAAATTAAGGTGAGGGAGTAGAGTGTAGAGGATAGTAAGTACAAAAATGACCCAGTTTATGAAGAACTTTAAGTAATTGAACCACTGTGACTTATGGATTGAGAACCAGGCCTAGAGACGAGAGGTCCCAGGTTCAAATCCAGCCTCAGACACTTCCCAGCTGTGTGACCCTGGGCAAGTCACTTGAGCCCGATTGCCCACCCTTACCACTCTTCCACCTATGAGCCAATACACAGAAGTTAAGGGTTTAAAAAAAATAATCTTGACAGTTGAGTAGAAAATAGATTAGAGTGGAGAGACTCTAATTAGAAGTCTATTGCAATCAATAGTCCAGTTGAGAAACAGTTAAGAGTCTGTACTAGGTTTGTGACTGGGAAAGTAGAGAGAAGGGACATTACCTGAGGATAATGTTTTGGAGGTAAAAACAAGATTTAGCAAATGATTAAGTTATGGGAGGAGGAAAGGAGTCAAGAATGACATGAATATTGTGAATCTGGATGGCTGACTACTCTGTTTATATCTTAAATATAACTAGTTCTTTATATTTTTGTATTCCTCACTAGAATGTTAGCTTCTTGAATGAAGAGACTGTTTTTGCCTTTCTTTTTAAATTCCTATTAATTAGCACAGTGCCAATTACCTTTGACAGTAATATTGAAATTTAGAAAAGAGAAGGTTCAAATCAACAAGCCAAATTAAAAAAATTAGGAAGCATAAACTATGTGCCAAACACTGTATTAAGTCCTGGGGATACAACACAGTAAAAAACTAAAACAAAACCAAAAACCAGTCCTAACTCTCACAGTCTAATGGAGGAAATAGCATACAAACCAACTCCTACAAATAAGATATGTACAGATAAATTGGTGATAATCTCAGATGAAAGGCACAAAACTTAAAAAAGGAAAGGCTTTTTGTGGAAGGTAAGACTTGAGCTTATACTTTAAGGAAGACAGGGAAGCAGAGAACAAGGAATCTGAGTATGTATGCAGACTGGAAATGTATGAAGAGTTGAGTTAATAAGGACTTTAACAACCAAACAGAGGAGTTCATATTTGTTATTAGAGAGAATAGAGAACTACCACAGTTCATTGACTTTGAGGAGAGGTGACATAACCAGAAATGCACATTAAGAAAATCAATTTAACAGCTGAGTGGAAGATCTTAGATAGAGTTGGGAGAAAATTGAAGCATGGTAACCAATCCTAAGACTATTATTACAATGACCCAGATATAGGGTGATAAGGGCTTACACTAAGGTTGTGATAGTCAAAGGAGAGATGGGGGAGTATACAAAAGGAGTCAAAGATGATACCTAGGTTGCAAACCTATGTGATTGGAAGGATGGTGGTACCCTTGAGAGTAGAGTAGTAGAGAAGTGAGGGCGAGGAAAGAGGTTTGGGGGAATGGAGTGGATAAAGAGTTCAGCTGTGAACATGTTGAATTTAAGATATCTATGTGACATCTTTTCAATATACCCAAAATGTTGGAAGTATAAGACTAAAGATTAAGAGGGAGGTCAGAACTGGACAAACATACATCAGAATTATCTACAGAGATATAATAATTGAATCCACATGAACCAAAAATTCAAGAAAAAGTATGGAGTTTAATTCTGGACATGAGCTAGAGAAGCCTCTGTGATACGAAGTCATGAAACAGATGAAGGCTGGATCCTTGAATCTCTTCATAGAGATGATAACCAAACTCACGGGAGCTGCTGAGATTACTAGATGAAAGAGTATAGAGCAGTGACGGGGAAGCTTTTTGAGATCAGGTGCTGTGTCCCTCCCTCCCACCAAGTGCTGGGTGTGCCCTCCACCTTATCCCACACAGGGGAAGGAGAAAGCGCTCCCACTGGGCTGCTGGGCAGAGGGGCGGGTGATGTGAAAAGATGTCATCAGGCACAATGAAGAGGGGGAAGGGAGCAGCTCTCTGAGGAAGGGTGGAGGGTGGCCATGTGCCCACAGAGAACACTCTGTGTGCTCTTTGGTGCCCATGCCATAAGTTCACCATCACTGGTATAGAATAAAAAGAGAATAGGGCCCCATAGCAGAGCATAGGAAGACATCAACACCAGCAAAAGAAATTAAAAAGGAGTAGTTGGACAGACAGAGCTAGAGAAATATCATGAAAATTTAGTGAGGAAAGATGATCTTAAAGAAAGTGATCAACACTGTTAAATGCTACAGAGAGGTCAAGAAGGATGAGGATTGTTTATATCCTTTTACCATTTATCAGTTGGGGAATGGCTCAGTTCCCTATGTATTTGAGAAATGAGATCTTTATCAGAAATTTGCTGTAGCCCTCCCCCAATGTCTTGCTTTCCTTCCTATTTTGGCTTTTTGTTTTGTTTGTAGAAAAACAATTTAATTTTATGTAATCAAAATTATCCATTTTAGCTCTCATGATCCTTTCTATCTCTTATTTAGTCTTAAACTTTTCCCTTATCCATAGATATGATGGGGAGCTTTTTTTTTTGACACTCCCCTAATTTGCTTACATATCACCCTTGATGTTTAAATCATGTACTCATTTTAACTTTATCTTTGTGCCTTGTGTCTGACACATTGCTTTCCTAGGTTTTCCTAGCAATTTTGTTTGTCAGGTAATGAATTCTTTCTCTAAAAACTTATGGCTTTGGATTTATCAAATATTATGTTACTGTGGCATTTGATTTCTTTATATCATACAAATATTCTATTCCACTGACCAACTGCTTTATTTCTTATCCAGCACTAGATTGTTTTATCTTTACCTTTTTATAGTATAGTTTGAAATCTGGTGCCCGAGGCACTTTTAAAAAATTGATTCTTTTGATATTCTTGACCTTTTGTTTTTACAGATTAATTTTGTTGTTATTTTTCTAGCTTTATAAAGCAAATTTTAAATAATTTAGTATGGTTCTGAATAAGTAAATTAATTTGGACACTACTGCCATTTTTTTGATTGGCCTAGCCTATCAACAAACAATTACAATTTTTCCAATTGTTTAGGACTGTGTTTATTTGTTTAAAAAAGGATTTTGTGATTTTTTTCATATAGTTTCTTTGTGTGTTTTGGCAGATGAACTCCCAAATATTTTATACTGTTTGCAGTTATTTTAAATGGAATTTCTTTTTCTCTCTCCTTTTGCTGGATTTGGTTGATAATATATAGAAATGCTGATGATTTATTTTACACTCTGCAACTTTGCTAAAGTTGTTTGGCCTTTTGACTAGATTTTTCAGTTGAATCTCCAGAATTCTCTGAGTATGTCATAATATCATCTCCAGAAAGTGAATTTATTTCCTTCTTGCCTATTCATATTCAGTTTCTTTTTCTTGTCTCATTATAGTTAACATTTATAATACGATATAATATAATACCATATTGAATAATAATTGTGATAACGAACATCTTTGCTTTATCCCTTATCTTATTGAGAAGGCTTCTAGTTTATATCCATTGCAGACAATGCCTGCTTTTAATTTTAGATACATATTGCTTATCATTTTAAGGAAAATTCTATCTATTTTTCTGCTTTCCCCTGTTTTTAATATGAATGGAAGTGTATGTTATTTTTGTTATTGATGTAAACAATTATGCTTATAGTTTTCCTTAAACTAGTAACTGTTTCATTTATGCCTTTTCTGCAACCCGTATTATAAGCAAGTGACTTAAAGCACCAAAACATTGACTTCCCCAGGGTCACAATATCTGGTAGGCCTTGTATCCGTCTTCCTGGCTCCAAAGTTGATTCCTGACACCCTGTTTTCCCCTACCTCTATATCTCATTCATGCACATTAAAGATCACTCGCCAATGAGCCAAAAAGTTTTTTGTAGAAATTTCTCATCAGAATTTTCTAAACATTAATATTTTGTGTCTCAAGGTAACCTTTATGTCCAAGACTAAAACAAACATATTAGACATCATTTCTTAATTAAAACAATACTCTCCAATATTACTAGTCATTTCTTAATCACCAAATCTTATGACCTTTTCTTAGTCTTCATTCTTTACCTATCAGGATCATTTGACACCATTGATTAACTTCTCCTCCTAGATTCTCTCTCCTTTATGGATTTTCATGACATTACTCTTGCCTGATACAACCCCTAGTTGTTTGACACCTTTAAGTTTCTTTTGCTGGCTCATCACCCAAATCACACAGCTTAATGTCCCAAATCTATATATCAATTCCCATTCTCTTTGATGAACTTCAGTCCCACATTACTAATTACTGATTAGACAGTTCAAAATTGATGTCCCAGAAATATTTCAAACTTACATCCAAAATTGAATTCATTATATTCATTCCCAAATCCATTTGTTTTCTAACTTCCCTATTTTTATCAAAGGCATGATCAGCCAACTAGTCTACATTGTCTATAACATTTACCTAATCCTGGACTTCTCACTCTCCCTCATTCCATATTTAGTCAAATGCCATAGCATATTACATGCACACATATACATATATAATGTACCCCATTAGAATGTAATATTCTTGAGAATGGAGGTTGATTCATTTATTGTATTTTTTTTTTCTAAACCCTTACCTTCCATCTTGGAGTCAATACTGTGTATTGATTTATAGGTGGAAGAGTGGTAAAGGTAGGCAATGGGGGTCAAGTGACTTGCCCAGGGTCACACAGCTGAGAAGTGTCAGAGGACCTCCCGTCTCTAGGCCTGGTTCTCAATCCACTGAGCTACCCAGCTGCCTCCCTATTTATTGTATTTTTAATCTAATGCCTTGCACAGTATCTGACAAAATTTTGCTGTTATTCATTTGTTTCAGTCATGTCCAACTCTTTGCATCCTTTTTTGAGGTTTTCTTGGAAAAAACACTAGAGTGGTTTGTCTTTTCTTTCTTCAGCTAATTTTATGTGTGGAAGTTGAAGCAAATAGAGTTAAGTGACTTGCCCAGGATCACAGATATTAAAAGTTTGAGGCCAGATTTGAACACAGGCACAAAAACAGGAACTTAATGCTTGTTGACTTTGTATCTTGGATCTTTTAATGTCATCCAAATGAAGTATATGCTGAATCCCTAGAATTTTCCAAGTATCATACCATAAAAAAAAAGACAGTTTTTTATCTCTCCTTTGTTTAGATTTATGCTTTTAATTTCTTTTATCTTATTGTGATTGCTAATATTTCTAGAACTATCAAATTAAAATGGGAAAAAGAGGCACCCATTTAAAGAAAATTACTGTGTGTATTGAGAAAGCTTCCATTGTATTCTCATTACTTATGAGTAGACAGATGTCTTTTTATGATATCAAAAAAGTACTTCTTTGCTTATAATTTGTAGAGTCTTTAACACAAAGGTATGTTGTACTTTGTCAAAGTTTTTCTGCATCTATTAGAATAATTGTGGTTTCAAATTTTTTAAATGTGATTAAGTAGGTTTATAGTTTTCCTAATGTTGAACCATCTACTTATCCTTGATCTAAATAAAATGTGGTCATAATAAATAATTTCTTGGATAAACCACTGTAGTCCATTTGACGGAATTTTGTTGAAATTTTTGAATTGATAGTCATTAATAATACTTGCCTATGCTTTTTCTTTGCTTAATCTGTCCTTGGTTTAGGAATGAGGACTATATTTCTTTCACAAAAGACTTCTGATAGAGTTCTTAGTCAATTTTAAAAAATAATTTGTATGGTACTGGTATTAATTGTTCTTAAAAAGTTAGATAGCATTCACCAGAAACAGAAGATATTCTTTGGTAAGATATTCCTTTGTAACTAGTATTATTTATTTTTTCTGAGTTTGTATTATTAAGACCTCTATTTGGTCTTCCAGTAATTGGAGTATTTCATATTTTTAAGGTATTCACTATTTCTATTGTGTACTCAGTTTTGTTAGCATATAACTTTGTATGATAATTTCTCATTATTCTTTTTTCTTTTCTATTTTTGTGATTTTGCCTTGTTCTTTTGATAAACAGTTGATTTGATTTTTCTGCCCTTTTCTTTTTAATTAGTTTGCCTAAAGAATTACAACTTTTTTAGACTTTTTATTAGATCAATGTTTAAGTTTTATTGATCATTTCTGTGGTCATTATGATTTCCAAATATTTATTTCTCCTTTAGCTTTTTTTATATTCAATTTTTATTTTTTCTCTCATGTAAACAAAAGTCTTCAAAAGTCGTAAATATTTTTATATTTTCTCCTTTCCTTTCCCCCTTTCCTCCTCACTAAGAAGATAAGCATTTTGATACAGATCACCCATGTCTAGTCATGCAAACATATTTCTATGTTAGCCATGTTACAAAAAAAATGTAGGTAAAAATAAGAATAATAAAAAAGCTAAAAAATATGATTCAATTTTTATTCAAACTCAGTTCTTTTTCTTTAGTGAATATAATTTTTTCTCACAAATCCTTAAGAATTGTCTTTGATCTTTGCATTTATTAGTATAGCAAAGTCATTCACAGCTGATCATGATATTATTATTGTTGTGTAGTGTTCTTGTTCAGCTCACTGCACTTTGCATCAATTCATTTAAGTCTTTTCTGTTTTTTTGAAGGCATCCTATTTGTCATTATGTATAGTATCTCATTAAAATCACATACCACAACTTCTTTAGCCTTTTCCCAATTTTGGGGCATCCCATCTAACTTCAATTTTTTTGCCACCATAAAAAAGAGTTATGAATACTTTTTTACATGTAGATCCATTTTCTTTTCTTTTAAATCTCTTTTGAATACAGACCTAGTAGTGAAATTCTTGGATCCAAATTGTTCCCCAAGATGGTTAAATCAGTTCACAACTCTACCATCTCCTTCAATTTTCAGTCTCTATCTTTTGTGCTTATTTTGGACTTGTTTATTTATAGGCTTTCTAATTTTGAATGCACATTTCATTCATTAATCCTCTCTTTTTTCATTTAGTAATCATATTTTAGTCATATAATATTCTCTCCCCCAAAAAACTACTTTAGCTTTGTCTGAGAAATTTTTTCATATTATTTCATTGTTATAATTTTCTTTCAAATAATTTTTCATTATTTATATGATTTGTTGTTTGACTCACTAGTAACTTAGGGTTTCATTGTTATGACTTCATTTGAGTCAGTGCTTTTTGTTTGTGTTCCTTGATGTAATTGGTAATTTTGTGTGTATGTTATGGCCTATAAATGATATATATTTATTATTTCTGATTTTTTTCTGATTTATTATTTCTGATTTATTATTTCTGATTTTTTGCATTCATTTGCCATTTCTCTGATACACAATCAAATTCTGTAAAAAATTCATGTTGGTTCTTATAAATATGTATATTTTTCTGAATCCCATTTAGAAGGTATAATGTATTTTTTGTTTGAGTTTCTCCAAAAACTTTTAAATTCTAAGTCCATAATTGAAAGGGGATATTAAAGTCTTCTGCCAATACTGCATTACTATGTCTTTTTGTAGTTGCTTTTCCTTTATGACTTTAGATGCTAAGATATTTGGAACACATGTTTAATTTTGATACTGGTTTATGGTTTCTTTTAACATGATATTATTTCCATGTTCCTCTTTTAGTGTTTATTTTATTATTATTATTCTTTTGCTACCTAATAGCGCAACAGTTACTCCTATTTTTTTGGATTCACCTGATGCATAATAGATTTTGTTTTTCTTGATGTGTGCTTCTTGTGAGTTTGTGTTTTCTTCCATTAGTCTCTAATACTGATTATTTTTTTTAATTAGGATTTTTGTTGTTCTTCCTCTATAACATACTTTGTGTCTCTAGTTAATTTTGCTTAACTTAATGGAATTCTATTCTTACAGGATCTCTTCCTTCACTAGTTACTCTGCCCCCACCCTCATCCCATTTTCATGTGTTTTCCTAAATTAGGAGTTTTACTTCATGTATTAATTCCCATTTACTTTTTCCTTTTATCTAATTATATAATTCTTCCTCTTTTTTTCCTCCTCACTTAACTAAAGCAATTTGCCTCCCTCAAACCCTGCCAATCTTGTTTATTTTGTTTTGCTTACTTCCCAAAGGGAACTTAGTACAAACCTGGCAGCTTGTTTGTTCAGTGCAGAGCACACTATACTGGGAGTTAGGAAGAAAAAATTTCAAATCCTGCCTTATTAGCTGTGTGATAAGCAAGTTACTTAACTTTTAGGAGAACAACTAGAACAATTTATGTGACTACAAAAATTAAAATGTGTGAGGAAATAACTTTAGAAGAACTCACAATTTTGATTAAAGTAGAGGCCAATCTTTACACAAAAGATGAATAATGAAATATACATGCTTAACTTGTTTGATAAAGAACATCAGAATGAGCCCTGATTTTTTAGATATCATCAAGATGTTGTTTTGTTTTGCTTGAATATACATATTTATTACAAGAGAGAGCTTTTACTTGGTTGAGGGCTAGGAGGTATGTACTGTATTTTATTTTATTATTATTTTTAAACCCTTACCTTCTGGTTTATAATTAATACTAAGGAATAGGCTTGGGGTTAAGTGACTTGCCCAGGGTCATGAAGCTTGGCAGCGCTTGAAACCAGATTTGAACTCGGGACCTGCTATCTCCAGGCCTGGCTCTTTATCTACTGAGCTACCTAGTTGCCCCAATGATACAGTATTTTAAAAGAACATCAATAAACCTTCTTTTAATGTAAAAAAGTAATAGCGCTCTTTTTAGAAATAATGAAGTTAGGAGGAAGAAAAAGGTTTTTGGAGGATTGTAGTATTTTCTGTGTTGGGCATGTTGAATTTGAAATATCCTTAGGATATCCAGGTAGAAATGATTAGCAGGCAAATTGGAAATTAAGGATTGTAATTCAGAGAGATTGAAGGTTGGATGTGTGTACTCAGATGTCATTAGCAGTGGTTAATTGAAGCAATGGGACTAGGGTTCTCAAAAAGAGAGTAGAGAAAGAAAAAAGAGGTGTTGAGAGAACTCAGTGGCTACACTCATGTTTAGGGATTTGGGAATAGATTGATGAACATTTAAAAGAAATTGAAACAGTTTTGAAATTTGAATAAAGAACATTTAAGAGAATCATTCTGACATACAAGAAAATAAGAATAGAATAATGCCTTGAAATTTCACAGCAGGGAAGAAGGAGTAAGCAGTCAATAACATCAAATATTTCAGAGAGGCCAAGAAAGACAAAGCCTTAGAAATAAACAATTAGTAATAGACAACTATGTTATATTAAATCTGCTGACATAGGTTAAAAAGACAAAAATAAAATAGCCCCTGACTTCAAAAAGCTAACATTCTACTAGGTGTATAAAATACAGACATAATAAGTAAATATATAGTAATTTCAGGAGGCAGAGAGTATCAACAATTGGGAAAATAAGAAAAGGCGGAGGATGCTACTTCATCTGAACCTTGGAGAAAGGACTCTAAAAGACATGGGAATAGAGAGTATATTCACTTTAAGCACTGGAAATAGCTTGTGCAAAATCGGAAATGGAAAGTGACATGCTAAACTTGGGGAAAAGCTAGTAGACCAATTTAGCTACAATGAAATATATCTGAAAAGTTGGTCAGATTGTTCAGTCCTTCAAATAGCAAACCAAAGAGTTTTATTTTATTCTAGAGGAAAGAGGAAGTCTGAAAATTCTCAAGGAGAGGAATGACATCTTCATTCTTGTGCTGTAGGACAAGTGTTATGAAGGTGGTCTTTTACACCTGAGCTTTTTGTACTTTGGAACTATGGAAAATAGACATAGAGAACTGGAATGACCACATCTTTTGGTCATAACAGATGGTGCTTTCATGCATAGAACCAAGTTATCCAATTAATGGCTAATTTTATATTTAAAACGGTACAAAATATCTTGAAGGATTCTGATTCCCTTACCATAGTTCTTAAGGTCATTATTTTTTTCCTTTTTCAACTTTATTTTGCAGGAAAGTGGCAACAAAATACATTTTAACTATTTCTCACAAAATGATAGCAGCCCCTACCTCTATGGGTAGGTTAGCTTCATAGGTAGGAAGGAGGAAGAGGGAGTACTACTTCCATGTTCCAGGTTCTATAAGTAAATTTTAGGATTTGAGGATTCTAATATTATAGCATCTGAGATCTCATCCTGGATATGATACTCAACATTAACAAAGTAAAACAACTTTATTAGCTACTAGAAAAGGATGTTTTTAGAAATGATAGGAATAATGGACCTTTCCATAATGTAAGTAGCATGTAAACTAAGAGTCTGAAGTTTATGTAAAGGGGATAAACTAAAGGACTTTCTAAAGCTGAGAATCCTCTACTATTATTAAAATGCTAGAAATTCTAGCTTTAGCAAGAGAAGAAAAAATTGAGGGAAAAGGCACAGGGAAAGCAAACCCCCTCACCCCCACTAATTACTTTTTCCAGATGATATGATCATTTACCTCCAGAAGTCTAGAAAGTCAATCAAAATTCCTTGAAACAATAATAGCAGGAAAATTACAATATGGAAAACAATCCTTATACTCCTTTTTTCCATAGACAATAAGTCTAATTCCTATTTCACATGACAATCTTCCAAATAATGGAAGAGAAATATTTTCTTCTCTTTTCCATACCAAACATCATTTGTTCCTATTATCATATACCATGATCTCAAGTCCCTTATGACAGACAGGCCATTATCCTCTGAATTCTCTCTCACTTATTGATATTTTTCCTAAAACATGGGCACTCAAAACTGAATATAATGCTCTAGATGTAGTCTGAGGGGAGGCTTTCTTAATACAATGTCATATCATATCACATTAATATTTTTGCTTATAATATTGCACTGTTGACACATTGAGATTTCTTCAAATTGTTTTCTAATCATACTTTCTCCATCTTGTAACATTATTTTTAAATATAGGTATAGAATTTTATACTTATTCCTGTTAAACTTCATCTTAATTCAGCAATATACATGAAATGCATACATATAAAATTATATAATTAAAATATATATTAAATATCTCTGATCTTCAAAATACCCCCACAAATGTTATAGCAATTATTATTTTCATGAAGAAACTGATGTCTGTATAGCAATACAGGATAAAAGAATCATAGTACTTAGAGTGAGAAGGAATCACAGGGTTCTTAAACATGATATTGGTTTAACCACATTATTTTATAGGTAAAGCCCAGGAAGATTATGCATTGCTCAGGGTCACACAATTAGTGAATAAAAATCGTTCAATTCTGTTCTCAACAATCTTTTCACTGGAGTAAATGGCTAATTATTTATCACTGAATAGATGAGTACTAAACCTACAGTACAGTGTAATCTTGATTCAGAAGACAGATTCAGAAGAGGGACACTGAATTGAATTGATCAGGAAAAGTTTCATTCAGGAAATAAAATATAGTTTGTACTTTATAAGATTTAAGGTAGAAAAATTGACATGAGTCAAAAAAGTTTTTTAAATGTCTAGAATTATTTCAAGTATTTCAATTTGATTAGAGCAGAGGGTTAGTATAGGAGGTGTTATAGTGGAACAATCTTAAATGTGAGTAATGAGATGCTTGTAGCTTAAGTGGTATATTAGCAATATTAATCTGGCAATAATCAATAGGATGAATTGCAAAGGAAGAGACTTAAGACAGGAGTATCAATTGAGAAGTAGTCTAGATATAAGAAGTTAAGGCAAGGTAACAGTAGGAATGGCAAAGTGAGTAGCGTCACTGAGAAATATATAACCAGGGGCAACTGGGTAGCTCAGTGGATTGAGAGCCAGGCTCAGAGATGGGAGGTCCTGGATTCAAATCTGACCTCAGACACTTCCTAGCTGCATGACCCTGGGCAAGTCACTTGACCCTCATTGCCTAGCCCTTACACTCTTCTGCCTTGGAGCCAATGCACAGTATTGACTCCAGGATGGAAGGTAAGGGTTTTAAAAAAAAGAAATATATGATCATTAGTATATTTAGAAAGACAAATACCTGTCTAAAACAAATATAGTTGGAAAATACTGGCAATAAGATTGAAAAAGACTAAGAAAGATATTGAAATTTTTACAAAACTAATGAGGCCAACTTGTCCCTGGAAATACATATATGTGCATGAATTCATTCATGTACACACACACACGCAAACATGTGCAATGGTATAAGGGGGAGAGCTTTAGATGGCTTATCTGTCACCCAGGTCATCACCTTGTCCTTTTTGATAACACATTATGTAGCTTTTGTTGTCACTTCAACTTTCTGTTTATGACTTTCTCATTTTTAAAATTAAGGTTTTGAATTGTATGAGTTGTTTGAATTCCCTTCTCTGACTAGTGAATACAGAACAGGAGAAGACTTTTGGGGAAAGAGATTTTAATTCTGAAAATCTGTGTGACTAGAATTCTTTTACCTACAATTAATTCCATAACAAAACTGTGCTTTGAAATCTGTGTTTCTAGAGGAATAGTTCCTATTAGAAAAAAAAAAGAAAAGAAAATCACGAATTAGAAGATAGGAAGTTACTATTAAAATCTTTCTTATATTGCTCCTCCCATGATTTGGCTGGTTATCTGTGTAGGAAATGAACAGAGGAAGTGTCTGTCTACATACTTTTTATCATCAAGGTTATTGCTGTAGTAGCATTTCAGTGTTTGCCAAAGAAGTAAACATGCAAGTCAAAAAATTATTTTCCATTTTAAAGGAGTAAGGCTTTAAAAATTAAATTCAAATTAATTCAACAAATGTTAATCAACTAATAAAATGCTAGCCTGGACAATGAAGAAATGAAGACACAAACCATCCCCTGCCTTAAAGGAATCCACATTCTATTTAGGGGTGGAATTGAACTGATTTTAAGGAAGTCAAAGATTCCTTAACCCAGAGGGAATGCATTCTAAGTGTGGTAGATTATGATAATACATAAAAATGGGGAAAATGTTAAATTGAGGGGTTAGCAATTCAGCTGAAATGCAAACTGTCTGAGAGGAAGTAGAAAAATGACTGAAAAGTAAGCTGATACCATATAGCCAAGGGTGATGGGGCTGGAGAGAGGAAGGAAGGCTGGAATGTCAGGTTATAAAGTTTGCATTTTATCCTAGAGACAATGAGGAAGCATTGGATGTTTTTTTCAGCAAGGAAATGTCTGATTGTACCTTAGAAAAATTAGTTCTGTAATTCATGGAAAGAATGGAAACATATAGTAAAATAATATAATAATATATTTAAATCTTAAAAACCCAATTTTTTATTATTAGATTTAATTTTCCTAATAATTCTGTGAATTTAAAGTAATTGTGAGACTATGCTGATAGTCTAAGGTAGAGATGGTTAGGATGATGACCATAGGAGAAAAGGATGGCTGGAGTACTTGGTACTACATAGAAAGCATTTAGCAACTTTTTGTTGACCATTCCTGGAAAGGTAAGCTATATGTTTTCTGCATGAATTCAGTTACAATATATTGGTCATTTATCTTTGTATTATGAAGAAAGAGTTTGTTTATAGACCCTAATTTGAAGGTCATTTTCCTAAAATGAAGTGAGGTCTTTGGCTAAATACATGAAAACAAATATCATGTCATTGAGCTCTGGTAATAATAATAACTAATATTTGTATGGGTCTTGCAAACCTTATTTTGTTTTAACCTCACAATAACCCATTTTACAGATGAGGTAAATGTAGATAAAATACCATTTCAAGATTATTCCACTAATACTAGAAGTGGGATTTGATCACTAGTTTTCTTGTCAAGTCCAGTGCTCTTTATGGTACGTTGTTTCTATAAATAAAGGGAAGAAAGGGCAGAAACGCTGTTCTGGACATGCAGAATAGTATGTCCAAATTGTTGGGACCTGGAAAGTGCAGAATTTGGCTGGAGAAGAGAGTGGGTAAAAGGTCACAGAAAAAAAATCTGGGATGGTAGGATAAAAAACCTTGAATGGTAAGAGTTTGTATTTTATTAGGTAGACACCAAGAAGTCACTGAAGATCTTTTGATCAGGGCCGTGAAATGGTGAGTGCTATGTATTGAGAAAAACATTTTGGCAATTGTTGAAGAAGGAAATAAAAGAGTCTAGAGTAATGAAAACCACAGTATAGCAATTGTTCAGAGGTTAATTAGAGAAAATCTAACTTAATGTGATTGAGGTTCCTCATAGGATAGGAAAGAAGGGTGGATATGAGAGCTATTACAGAAAGAGAAGTGATAGTACTTGATGCCAAGTGGATATGTATGTTTAGGAGAAGGAATGACTGAAGATTAGAAAAAAGTAGAAATATTTCTAAAAAGAAAGAAAAGTAGCCCACAAATAAATCACAGAAACACAATTTTGATATGTATCATTGAACATATCTAATAATCTCAATAAAAAATCTTTTGGCAAATGAAATTTTTCCTCCAATGAAAAGAATATTCACAGTATATCTATTTTTTCTTGAGGTTTCCATTGAACTTCTGTCATATCAGGGAGACCCTCATTTTCAGGAAAGGGTTTGTATTTTTGTATACAATAATATAGCAGCTGGGCAGTTTCATTCAATAAAGAAAACCATTTATAGTGCAGAGGCTCATAAGGTATGGCTATCTTGGAATCCTTTTCAGGGAGTTCTCAGGGTCAGAACTATCAATACCAACATTTTTGTTTTAAAATAATCCTTTCTTTCCCAAATACTGTATTTGGTTAGGTATACTTCACATATTTCAACCAAAACAATATCACAACAGATTGAATATAGAAGCAGATAGGAGAAACCAGTTAATTCAGTAAAGAGATTTGCAAAATAATTGTAAAACAATGCTATTCTTTTAATAATTTTTATTTCAAAAATAGTTTTTCATAAAATATATTATTTGTGTTAATGTAGAATGCATGTTATTGTTAAATCAATAAATAGTTTAAATATATTGGTTTTAACTTCAAAGGAAGTAAATGTCAATAGCTATAACTCATATATACAAAAACTCTTTGGGACCCTCAAAAATTTTTAAAAGTATAAAGTCTGAGAAGAGTGAATAAAGGGCTAAAACTGGAAGCAAGAAGACTCTGCAAACCTTATACACTTAATACACTAGTTGGATGATTTGACTAGCTTCTGAGTGCTTCTGGGCAACTAACATTATTAGAGAGATCATTTGCTCACTCTGGATTTTGGAAAAGAGAGTTTTCATATAAGAAGTTGCCCATACTAATTAAGTTGAACTATCACTCTCCAACTAGCTATACAAACAAAAAGTTAAAGCAGCATTCAATTCTTGATGGCCTATCAAATTATCATTATAGAAATCATTTTCCAGAAGAGAGATCTAATGTAACATGGCCTAAATTTATTTTTGTGTCATGGATCCCTCCGGGTATCTATGAAAATTTGAAGCTCTCTATCTCAAATAAGGTGACAAGTAGGTGATTCAGTGGAGTGATGGGCCTGGAGTCAAGAAGAACTGGGTTCAAATTCAGCCTCAGATATTTACTAGCTATGCAACTCTGGGAAAGTCACTTAACCTCTGTTTGTCTTAATCTGCTGGAGAAGGAAACTGCACACCACTCTTAATATCTTTGCCAAGACAGCTCCACGGACAGTATTGGCATGCTATGGTCCATGGGGACAGGAAGAGTCAGATAGGACTGAGTAACTAAAAGATAATCCCAAGGGAAGTTTTAATTAATAAAACCGTGTACCCCAAATTCAAAGTATATGAATTATTTTAAAGAACTTGTGCATTTTAAAATGACTTTGCTATACAAAAATATTCAAAGCAGGGTTCCTTCATGTTGTAAGGGTTAAATTAGGAGTTTTGACAAAATAAGAGAGCAGCTTTTAATAACTTAAGTTTTAATGAGAATATAGTAGAGTTGTAAATTAATATTAACCCTTTAAGTCAGAGAAAAGAAAACTTCTAGCAGCTTTTAACAATTAACAATTTAGTTTTATCAAAATAGTATTAGTAAAAGAATATAGTTAAATGAATATAGTAAAGGAGAGAAATATAGGAAAGAGTTAGAAAAAGAAATTGCCTAATACTTACTAGCTACTCTAAAATTACCTGTAATTGCCTATAAATGCTGTTAGAGAAAGTCTAGCTGATCACCCTTCAGCTCAGCTCACCAGGCAGAATCAATATATAAATATATCTACCTCCCAATCACCAACTAACAACCAATCCACACCACCAGGAACCAACCCCCAAAGATCAACGTCCAGCTACCAACCAGCTACCAACCCCAAAAAGGTCAAAAAGCTCCTCTCAGTCCTCCCACTGGCCTTTTATATCCCCTTTTTACCTCACTTCCTGTCTCTGGTTTCTACTTCTTTTCACTGTGGGCTGATATATCTTTACACATCTCTATGGTAAAAGGACCTCCAGGTCCCCAGTTAAATTAGAGAAAGGGATTAAGAATTCCCTTTTACAAAGTAGTCAATATCAGAGGGTTGTTTTTTTTTAATGATTTCATGATGAAACAGATTTGATTTGCATATAGATTGCTCAGTGGATAAAACTCTAAGCCTAAAATCAGGAAGATCTGAATTCAATTACAACTTCAGACACATACTAGCTGTATGACCTTGGGAAAGTCACTTAACCCTATTTGTCTCAATTTTCTCATTGTAAAATGAACTGGAAGAGGAAATGGCAAACCAATCCAGTATCTTTGCAAAGAAAAAACCTAAATGGGACCACAAAGAGTCAGACACTAATGAAATGACTGAACAACTTTCCAGAATACCTCTTTCAAGTAAACACTACATATTTTCACATTGCTTCAAAGTCCACAAAGCACTCCTTTGTTTTTCTTTTCATTTTTTGTTATAACCTAAAAAACCAACAAAAATGAACAAAAATATACAATATACAAAATAAAATATACAAAGAAAAAATAGGTTTGCATATGAAACTGTAAATTTCAGTATGTACAGTTTTAAATGTTCTTAAATGAAATCAAATGATCCATAATGATACCAAATGGGTGTATCTCCTGAATTTTCTTCTCTCTAGTGTATATTTAAAAATATTTTATTGGCACCCCTTTCTTTGACAAAACATTTTCATCACAAAAATCCTTTTGTGTGAGTATTGTTGATGAATAGTGAATAGTGAATATATTATTGCACTTAGTCTTATAAATGTTGATTATGTGACCTGTATACATAATGA
Source organism: Gracilinanus agilis (assembly GCF_016433145.1). Classification (NCBI taxonomy): domain Eukaryota; kingdom Metazoa; phylum Chordata; class Mammalia; order Didelphimorphia; family Didelphidae; genus Gracilinanus; species Gracilinanus agilis. Next base: position 420,966,641 of record NC_058132.1, on the reverse strand, counting down.
TTTATAGCTAATAAATAGCAAAGGTGGGTCATAAGCTCAATGTTTCATATTCAGAGATGAGAGGTCCTGGGTTCAAATCTGACCTCAGACACTTCCTTACTATGTGACCATGAGCAATTCACTTAAAACCCCACTGCCAACTATTCCTTGGAACCAACACAGTATTAATTCTGTATAAATAAGATAGAAGGGAAAAGTTTAAAAGAAGTATATTTTAAATATAGACTAGTTAGCTCAGTGCAAAGGATAAGTTTGTCCACTAAGAGTCAAATTATGGTTCCCTTTTGGAAAACAAAATACCTTTTTGTTCTAAAGTTACAAACTCTGTCCCTAACATAAATACACAGAGCTTGGGGGTGGGGGGGAGGGTAACTACGTGGCTCAAGGTAATAGTTTGAAGACAATCATGATAAAGAACATAGGCAGCATAAGACAGTGGATTTTCTATGTATTAATTTACATATTAAAGATACCTCAAAATTTCTTCATGCTAATAGTTTGACCAAAAGATTTTAAAAGTATTTTCTTTTTGAAAACCATCTTAATTCATTCAACAAAAGCAGTCCTGTTTGTTCTCTCTCTGTCCCAGGAATTTGTCATCAGTATACATCTGCAAAAACCATATAGTTTACATGGAATTCAAATCTGATTATTTAGGCTTCATGGGAAAGGAATTCTGTCCGTTTGATGCTTATAACGGTTAGACAGAGCTTGTCAGGTGAAGGTTAATTGTTCTTTAGTTAAAGCAGTTCTGTGCACAGATGGGTTATCAGGGCTGAACACTCGTTACAAGATTAATCTTATTTCCGACAAGACTTCCCTTTCCTTCAACTGATTTTTGCTCAGCCATTGGACCTGTCATCAGCCGTTAAATTAAGGGTGGATTTCTTCTGGGATATTAATGCTTATGTTCAGTGAAACAATACTAAATATGTGTCATATCAAAAGGAACATCTTTAGGAGATTGCATATTTCACTGTCCTTCAGAAGACTGAGATTCATAAACAACTAAAACAATCAGAATCATTGGGATTCTGTCTTAATGAAAAAACAGTATAAACAGTTTCATCTCAGCTTCCCTTTTTGCATACTCATAACTTTATAAGTGAATCATGGAAATTCTTTTGTCATAAAATCCTTCAGTAGGGTTTGAAAACTTTACCAGTGTGAACAAAGCTTCTTTCTTATTGACAAAGCATTGAAAGGACTATTACTTTCATTTGTTGCTTCAGTGAATGCAATTAGCTTATATTTAATGTCACTGAAATAAGCAGCACTATTACGGGTAGTATTCTCAGAATACATGAATTTAATTATGTTTTCACTGAGCCAAATGTTCACATTCTGGAATATTGTATATAGAGGATTTTTGTTTATATAGGAATATTGTATATTTATATTACTATATCAATATTAAAAAAAATCATCTGCCTCTTTAGTGTGTCTTATGCCATATCCAATTAGTTCCTTTCAGGATATACTTCTAAGCAAATAATTATAGGGCAACATTGATACATTTGAAAAATATTTACATTTTTCTAGCCCTTAATAGTTTGGTTCACTTATGTTAAGTTATTTCACAGAGTAGACAGATTTAGAGAAAGTAATAACAATAAGCAGGCACCAGTGATTTTACTTCAATCAACAATACTCAAGTCTGCTAGAATCTCAGATTTGTCATTTCAATGTAGTGGATAAAAAAAGTAAATAAGGGAATAGGAAATGCATACTTGACCAGCATTTTTATGAAATTCCTATTGGTCAGTTAATAAGAGGGGTAAAGAAAGACCTCATTAAACTCCCTAGATTGATTTCTCCTTTAGGAGAAATTCCCAAATTTTTCCTCTAAAGCAAATTTTTCTTTGGACTCATTGCCCAATTCCACTTGTCATTTTTATGCATTCCTATGAATTGGTGGTAAAATTAGTTTCTTCAGGGTTAGGCTTGTTCTACAATCTCATAGCATAAATTTATTGCTGGTTCCATTCCACTATTTTGAGTCATCATCATAGTAAGTGATCGTATCTGAATCACCATCACTTGCTTACTGAAGAGTAGGAATAAATTATAACACCGACTGGAATTGAAATTTTTAGTTGTTGAACTTTGGTAACCATATCCTTTAAAGCTTTAATTTAAGTAAAGAGGTGACAAATTTTAACCTAAAGTCAACAAAAACACACGCTCAAAGGAAGATAGTCAAGGAAAGTCTCTGTTTTTTGAAAATAGCCTATCCACAGCTCAGATCATATTTCTCAGAGAGACAGTGCCATGAATGTCCCAGTGGGACAAAATTGTCTATATACTAACAAAGTAAGATTACTCAGAGTTGTTCAACTTTCTTGGACTTTGAACATTCAAGGAATTTGGTTCTTGGAGAAACTAAATGAAGAAACCACACAGAGAAAAAAAGAAGTACATCATGTTTGCCAAACTTGACTAAGAATTTGAAATGGGTAAGGTGGCCTTCCTGATAACAAAAGTCAGAAACAGTAGAAATGAGATAAAAATGAAAGTGAGGTGCTAACCAGACCAAAAAGGCAGAGAACTAACCAGGAACTTGCAACTACAATTGTTGGTAAGAGTTCCAGTGCATAGCTCATTGATCCCCTGCTTGGTTCCCTGCATTGATATATCTGACAACTTTTCTTATTATTTATTCTCAGAAGTCAAGAGGAGGATAGAAAATTCCCCAGTTGCATGGATTTTTGTCTTAATTCTTATCTGTTTTCAAGTTATTAGATAATCATATTAAACTACACAGACATGATTTTGTCTAAGCCTATAAGTATATAAATTTTTATTAAAAGAGGAAAAGCTGCCCAGTGGAAGAAAAGTTTTCTCCAAAGTAGGGTATAAGTGAGCCAATTAGAGAAGAGCTTCAGCAAATTTTGGCAATTTATAAAGCTATTTAGAGCAAAATCTAGATGCTCTTTTTGACTTAAGAGACATTCAACAAGGAAATGAGTCTGTAAACAGAGGTAATAATGGAATTGAATAAACTGAATTCAAGTGTCCTATTTTACACATACTATCTACACTTAGCCTTGTTTGGCATCAGACAATCTCCTATAGTCAAATGAGGTCCCTGATCAGTGTAAAGAACACCTTCTCCTTACACAAGAATAAATATAATACATATAACAAAATTTAGGTGAGAAGTTTTAGTAGCCAGTGGAGGATCAAGAAAGGCTTCATCAATATTATTCATTGTCTTTGGTATCTTTTATGAAAATGTTGTTTCCTTACTTTTATCTTTTTTTTTTTTAAGATTGGTAAGGGTGGGCAATGGGGGTCAAGTGACCTGCCCAGGGTCACACAGCTGGGAAGTGGCTGAGGCCGGGTTTGAACCTAGGACCTCCTGTCTCTAGGCCTGACTCTCACTCCACTGAGCTACCCAGATGCCCTTATCTTTTAATTAGATCTATTTTTACTCTTGCTTCATCTAAGATCATGATTGCTACCCTTGCTTTTTTTTTTTTTAACTTCAACTGAAACATAATAGGTCCTGCTTCTTTACTCTGTGTATCTCTCTGCTTTAAATGTGTTTCTTGTGATGTAAATTAAACGACTCTGTGCTATTACTTCACACCTATCAGATTGGTCAATGTGACAGAAAAAGAAAATGGTAAATGTTGGCGGGGATATGGGATGTGATTTGATCCAGCCATTCTGGAGAGCAATTTAGAACTATGCCCCCAAATCTCTAAAACTGAGTCAGTAATTGATTTGATCAGCAATACCATTACTAGGTCTGTATCCCAAAGAGATCTAAAAAAAGGGAGGGAGAAAACTATATGTTTAAAAATATTTTTTGCAGCTCTTTTTTTGTGGTGGCAAAGAAATGGAAATTGAGAGTTTGTCCATCCACTAGAGAATGGCTAAACAAGTTGTGGCATGATTATAATAGAATACTATTTTGCTATAAGAAATGGCAAGTAGGATGATCTCAGGAAAGCCTGGAAAGATTAACATGAATTGATGCGAAGTGAGCAGAACCAGGAGAACATTGGACATGATAACAGCAATATTTTTTGATGAACAATTATGAATGACTTTAGCAATATCAGAGACCCTTGATGAAAAATGTTATTTACCTCTAGAAAAGAACTTATGAGGCCTGAATATATACCAAAAATTTAATTTAATTGTTTCTTTTTTTTTTGGTCGAGATCTCCTATACAAAGTGATTAATATGGAAAAAATGTTTTATATGATTGCACATGTAAAATCTTCACCAGTCTTCTTATTGATTCAAGGATGGAGGAAGGGTAGAAAGGATTGAGAGAGAGAGAATTTAGAACTCAAAATTTTAAAAAAGTGAATGTTAAAAATTTTTCTTAAGTGTAATTGGGAAAAAATAAAATATTAAAAAGGAAAACATCTTTCTTGTAAACAATATATTGTGGTAGTCTGGTTTTTAATCCACTCATCTATCCTTTTCCATGTTATGAGTCCATTCCATTGATATTCACAATAATGATCATTAACTATTGTTTTCTCTCCATTTTCTCTGCTGCTCCCCCACTTCTGGCATTTATCCTTCTTTCCTTGTCTTTTGAGCCTTTTCTTTATTGTAAAGATTATTTCACTATTTCCCTCAATTTGCCCTCCTTATCAGTTCCCCTCCTCTTATTCCCCCCCCCACTCCCATTTCCCTATAGAATAAGATAGATTTCTATATTCATCTGATTTTGAATGTTATTTCATCATTGAGACAGTTTTGATGAAAGTAAGGTTCAAGCAGTATCTGCCACCCTACCTCCTCATCTCCCCTTCTACTGTATAAACTCCTCATATGATATATTTTACCCCTTCTATCTCTCTCTTCTCCCAGTGCTTCCTTTTTCTCACCTCTTAATTTTGTTCATTTTTGTTTTGTTTTATATATCGTCCCATCATATCCAACTTATTCCCATATTCTCTATGTAATACTTTTTCTAACTATCCTAATAGTGACAAAGTTCTTAATAGTTATAAGTATAATCTTCCCCTGCAGGAATATAAACTCTTTAATTTTATTGAATCTATTGTTTTCTCTTTTCTGTTTACCTTTGTATTATTCTCTTCAGTCTTATATTTGAACATCAAGTTTTCTGTTCAGCTCTAGTCTTCTTATCAGGAATGTTTGAAAGTATTCTATTTCATAAAATATCTATTTCTATGCTTGGTTTTGCTGGATGCATAATTCTTGTTTGTAATCCTGCCTTCCAGAATATCATATTGTAAGCCCTATGGTCCTTTAAGGTAGAGCTGTTAGGTCCTGGATAATCCTATCTTTGGTTCCACAATATTTGAACTGTTTGTCTCTGGCTGCTTGCAGCATTCTCTCCTTGGCCTGGGAGCTCTGGTATTTGACTATAATATTCTTGAAAGTTTTTATTTGGAGATTAATTTCAGAAAGTGATCAGTGTATTATTTCCACTTTATTTTCCACTCTTGTTCAAGAATATCAGGGCAGTTTTCTTGGACAATTTCTTATAAAGTGCAGACTCTTCTGATCATGGCTTTCAGGTAGTCCAATAATTCTTAGATTATCTTACCTGGAACTATTTTCACATTTGACAATGACATATTTCACATTTTCTTCTATTTTTTCATATTTTTATTTTGTCTTACTATTTCCTGATCTGCCATGGAGTTCATTAGCTTCCACTTATCTAGTTCTGATTTTGAAGGAATTATTTTCTTCGTTAAGCTTTTGTACTTCCCTTTCTATTTGGCCAATTCTATTTTTTAAGGAGTTGTTTTCTTTATTGACTATTTGTATATCTTTTACCAAGCTTTGCCTCTTTTTCAATGATTCTTTTACAGCTCTAATTTTTGTCCTCCATTTTTAATTCTACCTCCCTAATTTGATTTTTAAATCCTTTTTGAAGTCCTCTAGGAGTCCTTGTTGAACCTGGCACTATTTCACATTTTCCTCAGGGCTTTACATGTAGCTATTTTGGCATTGTTGTCATCTTCTTATTTTGTGTTTTGACCTTCCATGCCACCAAAGTTACTTTCTATGATCAGGGTTTTTTTCTTTGTCTTTTCTTCATTTTTTGTGTTTGTGCTGTGACCCTTGCCTATATGTTAAAGTTTATCTCCTTTTCTGGGTGGAGGGAGCACAGTCCTTATTATGTTGGGGCTTTCTCTGGTGAACAAGAGATTCCTGACTACCTTTGGGTCCTGCAGTATACATGAGAGTAGCCTCGTTGACTTGCAATGAGAGGTTTGTAGCTGTTTTGCCCACATTGCTGAATTTTCCTCCCTTCATTCCTGATTTGCCCAGGCACTGCCTCCATTGGATTCCTTTCCCCTCTTACCCCAGTAAGACAAGTCTTTCCTGCTCACCTATTATGTTATTTTGAACTCAAGAACTATTGATTCATCTGAGGCATTCTTTTGTGGTTATTTGGAGGTGTATTTGAGCTAACTTAGAGCGTTCCTTTTTCTTCTGTCATCTTGACTCCTGAAAGTGGAAGTCCCATCTTTTACTTAAAAAATATTTTTCAATTATGAGAATATGCTCTGGACCTGTTAATTCACCAGCAGAAGGAATTCCTAGTAAAGAAACTACTAATTTAGACAAGCAAGTGCTCTACATTGTTTCCTGCTGCACACAAAATCACATAACTAATATATGTCATGGGCAAAACTTTATTTTTGATCTTTCTTGCTCTTAGGGCTGCTCTCTCAAATATGAGGCTAGTCTGATTTAAGTTAAGCAAATACAAAGACTTGAGAAATGCTGATTTAGCAAATAATGTTATCTCAGGAAGTAAAGGAATAAGCTTAAAATCTTAGAATTTTCCTAATAAATAAATCATTAATCTATCTATTATTTTATTTTTTTTAAAACTCTTACATTTCCTTTTAGAATCAATACTATGTATTGGTTCCAAGATAGAAGAGAAGTAGGGGGTTAGTGATTTGTCCAGAGTCACACAGCTAAGGAGTATCTGAGGTAAGATTAAAACCTAGGATCTCCTATCTCTAGGCTTGGCTCTCGATCCAGTGAGCCACCTAGCTGCCCCCTAAGTGACTTTTTAAAAGACATTCAATTCCTAAACACAAAAAAACCAAGTCTTGATGATTCAATTCTTGCTGACACAAGTCATTAAAAAAAACAACTTTCAGAAAGCAAAATCTAGAACTGTTATTTATAAGAAAAAACACTTAAAACATAAAGATTAACAATGAATTTAATGGAAGGGATAGAGTATGCTCCTTCCAATAGTGCACTCAATACCAAACACTCTCCTTTTTATTTTTTTTAAATTTCTGTTGATAACATTTAGATTTATATAATCTAAATTCCCCATTTCACCTCTCCTGAAGAGCTATTATTTACAGCAAAAAATTTTAAAAGGGAGGAGGGAAAGTTGAACTAAACTATTCAATATATCAATGAAGCTCAATTTAAATGCAGAGTCTCACTCCCACAGTCTATTCCACCTACCTCTGCAAAGAAGGAGGCCAACTTCACATTTCTCTTTTGGGATGTCAGGCTTAGTTCTAATAATTTCAAAAAGTTCAATTCTTTTTTTTTATTGTGTATATTGTTTTACTGTCAGTATATTTATTATTTTCCTGGTTGTTCTTACTTCATTTTCCATATTTTCCATAAATTCATATGATATATTCTATGTTTAAGAAATTCATCATTTCTTAAAACACAGTGTTATCCCATTGCATTTATATACTACAACTAGTTTAGACATTCTCCATCATGGAAATCTATGTACTTGGTTCCCATATCTTTGCTACTATAAAAAGTGTTGCTTGAAATACTTTGGCATATATATGACATATTTTTCTATCTTTGGCTTCCTTGGAATATATGCTTAGCAGTTGGATCAAAGAATATGGATATTTTAGTTACTTTCAAACCATAATTCAAAATTACTTTTCAACATGATTAGGATACTTCAGTACTATATCACGTATTTTCCACAGTCCTGTCAAAGTTGATTATTCTCATACTTTGCAAATTTTCTGAATGTGAGGTGAAACTTTCAAGTTTTCTTGACTAGCCTTGCTTTTATTAGTGATTAGAATAATCGTTCATATGGTCATTAATAATTTGTGATTGTCTTTTTAAAACTATTCATATATTTATATTACTTAACAATTGAGGAACAGCTATTGATCTAATTTCTCTAGTTTTGATTTGTCTTTAATATCAATCTCTTATCCGAATTATTTGATGGATTAATTTTCCTCATTTATCTCTTTTCCCTATTGAAGTTGCATTATTTTATTCAGGTGAAAACTTCAATTTTCTATAATCAAAATCTATCACTTTTGTAATTATCTTCATTCCTCCTTGCTTCCATGCCTCCTTGTGATTAATTTTGTTAATGACATGATTTTTTATTCAACTTGTGTGTTTATTGAGATATGTGATGTACCAAATTCCCAGTGATTCTTATTAAATAGTTTTCTATGCTAAGTAACTTATGTTTTGAGATTTAATTTATTCGTAACTTCAAGTTTGTTTTCTTCACCCATTTCTTCCTTCATCTATTGTGGTCCACTGATTTACTTTCCTAATTTTAAACTAGTTCCAAATAGATTTGATGGTTACTGCTACACAGTATTATTTGAGATCTAAAAGTACTAAAAAGTACTCCCCTTTATTTCTATTTTTTATTGCTATTTAGCAATTCTAGATTTTTTTTGTTTCTTCAAATGAAATTTTTTGTCTGTTTCTGAAGATAATTTCATTGGTAACTGAAAATCCTGTGAATGATCTGAATTTTTATTTGATAAATTGCTACATTTCTTTTTGCCAATATTTTATTACATTTTTAAAAAATTCAATACTCACTAAAGATATTGTTTATAGTTCTTCTTTAATCAGCCATTCTGTCAATAACATTTCTCATCTATGTGTCAAGCTCTATGTTAAGGTTTGGAGATAGAAAAAGAGACATGAGGTAATCCCTGCCCTCAAGGAGATCACAACTTAATGAGAGAGATAAGTAAACAAATATGACTAAACAGACTAAAAACATGAACAGTGGGAAAAAACTAAAAGAGTTAAGGCATTAGAATTAAGAGGGATTGGGAAAGGCTTCTTGTTGAAGGTGGGATTTTGGCTGGGACATGAAAGAAATCAGGGGAGACGGGAGGCAGAAATAAAGAGGGAAAGCATTGAATATATGAAGAATAGCCACGGAAAATTCTAGGAGCAGAGAGATGAAATATTTTGTTTGAGAAACAAGGAGAATAGTAGATATAAGGAAAGATTGAAGATAAATGGTAGTGTGGGCAACAGAGGGGACAATCCATTGGAGTAGACTAGATAGAATGAGATTGCTTATGTTTGTAGAAGATTTTGACCTGGATAGTAGTAGGGACACTTTTTCTTGTAAGTCAAGGATGAAGGAGGAGATGGTGACAGAGCAGGTGATATGAGCTAAGAAAAAGTGAAAATATTTCCTCATTTATATTCACTTTGAGATTTTTTGATTCATTGATTTTTAAATTTTGTTAATTGTATATTCATTTCATTAATCTACATTAACTGCATCCTAGACATTTTCATAGGTTGTTAATTGTAATCACTTTCACATAATTATTTTTTCTATGATTTTGATCAACATCTGATTCAGAATATCATTAATTTGTCCCAATTTTTAAATTTTGCAAACATCCATACTTTCTTAGATAAATTTTTTTGTATTAAAGAAACTGTTGCACTTAATTTTTATCCATTCTATCAGTAAGTCAAGTCAATCAATATTTATTCATACATTGTCTCTATTTTTTAATTTTATAATATTTTTAGTACATTCATATCTAAAGTAATGAGTGTTGGGCTAGTATTTTTATAAATGTTTATATTTAATATTGTCTTTGAAAAATTGCATTTCTCTTTTAAGTCAGTATCTCATCCAATAGATTGTTTGCTTATTTAAGAATAAGCAGTTCTTGTTAATTTCCATACCTAGTTCTTGGATTTACTGATAGTGTTCATTTTTTCCTTTTATTTAATTAATTACCTATTTCTATTCTTTTTTCCTTTTTCTTTCCATACTCAGTTAGGAAGATAGTTCAAAATTGTCCTTGCCTCTTGGTTATTTTTATTATTTTTCCTTTTTTGTGCCATTTAAAAAGGTATATGTTTCTACTTTCTTCACTTTTCATTAGTTATTTTCATTTCTGTTTTGTTCTTTATTTTCTCTGTATCCTTGATGAGGTTAACATTACTGAAATACCAGATATGATCTTCTAACCACTTTCTGAATTATTTCCTACATAATCAGTAAATATTTATTAAGCACCTATAATGTGTCAAATACTTTTATAAGTTTTGGAAATATAAAAAAAAGGTAAAAGACAGTTTCTGCCCTTTAGGAACTCCAGACTAATGGGATAAATAACATACAAATAATTGTGTACAAACTAGCTATATATGTATCTTGGGATATGTTCAACAGAGAGATGTCATCAGAATTAAGAGGAAACTAGAAGGATTCTTGGGATTTTATCTGGGACTTAAAGGAAGCCAAGAGGCAGAGATGAACATTCCATATATGGTGGACAGCTAATAAAAGTATTTGTAATCTGGATATAGAGTAGTTTATTTAAAGAATAGAAAGCCTTGTATCATTGGATCACAATAGGAAAAAGAGAGAGAGTTAGACGTAAGAAATCCGAAAAAGTAAGGGGAATCCAAGTTATTATAAAAACTTTTGAAAGCCAAACAGAGGATTTTATATTTGATTTTGGAGTGACAGGTAGTCAGTGTAGTTTATTGAAAGGATGGTGATATGGTCAGACCTGAATTTAAGGAAGATCACTTTGGCAGCTGAATATGATGGACTAGTATAGGGAGAAACTTTTGGCATTCAGACCAACCAGCAGGCTACTACAGTAGTCCAGGCATGAGGTGATGAGGTTTTGTACTAGGGTAGTGACAGTATAAGACCAGGGAAGGGGGCATATGTGAGAGAGAGGTCAAAGGTAAAATTGAGGATTTAGTTGAGTATAATTCCCAGGTTTGGAAGAGACACTGTAGTGTGTACAATAGTAAGTTAATTGAAAAGAAGAAAAAGAATTACCTTGAAGCAATGAGGGAGCAGTTGAAGTTATGTAATATGAATTATATAGTGATTTTTTTCTCTACTTTTTTTTTATCAGCATGTACATGGGATCAAAAGCAGTGGATGGTGGCAGTGATCCAAATCAGAACTTGGCAGTGAAAGATTAGTGATATATATGTTATGTATATGTGCATATAAATATGTGCATATACATAACATATAAAATGTAGAATTAAACTGGCTCATGAAGTGTTCAAGATCAGGAAAAAAGGAGCATGTAGCTAGTGCAAGAATGATGGCCTGTGAGGGAACTGAAGGGTTAAGGGATTGAAGGTGAAACTATGAATAAAGAGCTGTATTTGAGGTTGAAAGGCAGAGGGAGAGGTAGAAAGAGAGTTTATGATCAGATAAGGGAATTTGGAGGGTCATGAACTTGGAAGTGGTGCATTTCTGAAAGATGATAAGATCAAGGATATGACTATCTTTTTGTGTGGCTAAGGTGGGATTAGGTAGATTATGGAAGATGAATAAATTGGGAAACTACAAAGTTAGAGTATTTGAGGGAATATATCAGTTTATGTGTTGAAGTCCTCTAAGGGCATGAAGGAAGGAATTAAGAAAGATTCTGTGAATCAGAAACCATGCCCTTTCTTTATTCTGCTGTACTTCATTCTTAACTGTTTTTCCTCATGAGGAAAGCAATATGATAGAAACAAGGCTTCATAGTAGAAACCAGGAGTCAGAAATGAGGAGGGAGAAACCTCTCCACTATTCTGGGTGACAACTACCCCCAGGAAATCATATATCCCTTCTGATGGGGCATAGTGCTAGCCATGGAGGCAAAATACTTTCTCAAGAGAAACTGATCTTCCAAAGCAAAAATTCTCTCTAGATTAAACCTACCATTATGTCACAAAAGTATCCAACACATACTCCTGGAATGAGACCCCTAACTCCAAGCCTTACAGGCTCAATATTTCACATGTACTGACCTCTTTCTTTTTAACTTCTCTTCTATGTATTGTCTCACACTGCAATTCTATCCAATAATATTGTTGAACCACCTATAGAGAATGCAGGCAGTTTTTCCATGATGCTTTATTTTACCTCTTCTACCTTTACCTCTCCTATTTAAAAAAAATTTGGCTTAAATGTGTATTCCTTTGTGTCTTTTATTTTTATAAGTTTTCTTCTTTCTTTTTTTTAGCCCCATAGGGCAATCTTTCTCTCTTTATAAAAACATTTTGAGACCTGAAATAATTTATTTTAATTCATTATTCTTTCCTTGATAGTTGTACATTTATAATAGATATTATTTATATACCACCTATTATGTACCAGGAAATATACTAAGCCCTTTACAGCTATAATCTTATTTGATCCATCCTCTCAATATTCCAACAGGTAGGTACTTTTATTGCCCCCATTTTACAGATGAGGAAATTAAAATAGACATTAAGCAACTTGTCTACAGTCACACAACCAGTAAATGTCTCAGGCTGAATTTGAACTCAGGTCTTCCTGAATCCAGACTCAGAACTTTATCCCCTGCACCACCCATTGGATAGCCTCATGTCATCAATTTATTTTTCTTGCAGGAATGCATAAAATGCCTTTATTTTGTTCAATGCCCATCTTTTGTAATTGATGACTCAGGTTTGCATTTTTTCCTGTAGCTTTATTTCTTATTTTTCAGTACATATTCTTCCGTTCTCTTTTGTAATTTCTCCTGGCTATAGGAATTCTATTGAATTTATCTTTCTTCTTATTCAAAAGTTTATTACTTGAAAAATGTATTGTTTGTCACTGAAATGATTAAATTTGACAATTACATGTCAAGTCCAGTGAAGTTCCTACCTTTTATTCTTCCTAGCTGCACAGAATTAGTATTTATTCTATATTTCAGAATTGGGGAAGGAGAGAGGGATGCTATGAGAGAATCATTTCACTCTACTGATTCTCCAGCAATAACTGGGTTCCATGTAAAGGCAGTAAATTTTTAGCTTGCATGATTCCAACTTCACTTTGCTTCCTGAGGCTAACTAAATGTATGTCTACCTCTTCTTTTGGGACTGGAAACAATGGTTAGCATGGGAATATCTGGGCAGAGTAACTGTAATATATGATGTCTTTAGATGAGACCTTTCACAAAACTGTTGTTTGTGTTCCCACAGTGATAATGAGAGGATTGGTAGAAAAAGAACAGTGAATAAGTACTTTAATTCTTAACCTTCTCAAATGTTAACATATAAGAATTTTATGTTGGCATTCCACTATTGATTTGACTTCAAATAGTTCATATCTTGCAAATATTTATATGTATACATATACATATATGTATATTTGGCAGCTTAGAGGATTTATTTTAGAAAATCACAAATCATTGTTAGTCACATTATTCAGATTGTACAAGCATAAAATCCTTAATTTGTGACAAAAAAGGCAGCTACTGAAGGCTGCATGTTTTAATCCATAAAGTAAACTGATGAAATAAATGAAGGCAAGACTTATAAATATATTGGGCACCACCAGACAACACTTATTAAGCATAAAGATATCAAAGCAAAACTATGACTGTGTATGTTAAATAGACTTATTAGCATCCTGAAATCAATGCTTAATGTGAAGAGCATGCTTGTAACAAATATATATAGGCAATACTAATATTAATGCAGATATTTTCAGTGCTGTAAAACAGAACATAACAGATTTGAAAATATTGAAATGAAAACTCCTACAATATCAATAAAGCACAGGACACACCATCTTAAAGTTCCTTTGAAAAGAATGGAAATTCCTCTTTAAAAGGAGAAAAAGAATTGATAGCTATCACCAGGCCAGATAATAGAGTTCAGACTTAAAGGTAGACTTTATTTTGTTTTCCACATAAATCGAACCACACATTAAGCTGTCAGGTATTGATAAATTTGAACTCTAAGAGAAAGTTAATAAGAATCATCAAAATTTTCCAGATAAGGACAAAGCAAAAATTTTCCTCTCAGAGCCACTAATTAACTTTGCACTACTTCTGATTTTTAATCAAACATTACTTAGCTTAATCTTGTTTTGTTAACATATACTTAACCTTTCCTTGCTATGAGAAATTTTCCACAGCTTCAGGTTTCTGGAAATGAGGTACTTCTCTGCCTTGGTCAAAAGTTATTAAAGTTTACCTTGAGATCACCTAATTCTATATTGAAGCTATGCTAAATTTAACTGGATTCAACTATTTTTTATTATTTGTAGTTGTTTGAGATGAGCAGGTATGTATTCATGGAGTAGAACTTTTTTTTCCATTTTAGCACACCATCTAACACACAGAAGCCTTAGAAACCAAGAACATGAAGTTGCCCACCTTCTTGGATAATTCCATGTCTTTTCCAAAGAAGATAATATTTATCTGCTATATAATATATGATGGAAGTGGGTCATTCACTTCCATCTGCTCTATCTTGTTCACACAGAGATACACTTTTGACTAAGGAGATATCACCTTAACAAGCTGTAATAAAGGTGGAAAACAGTTGAATGCCATTGTATTTTTAAATGCAAACAAAAGTCATTTGTAAGAAAGATCGAAAAATGTAATTCAAAGGATCTCTAATGGGAACATTTATAAGAACTCAGTGAATAATATAACTCAGTAAATATCTTTAGACAAAGATATTTAAAACACATGGATGAATCATGTGGATCTGTTTAGTTTATTATAGAGCAGTGATGGGAACCTATGGCATGGGTGCCAAAGATGGTATGCAGAGCACTCTCTGTGAGCATGTGGTCACCCTCCCCCCAACCCCCAGAGTTCATTACTAGAAAGGCAGAGGAACTCGGGTGGAATTGTTCCCTTCCTCTCTCCACCACGCCTATAGACATTTTTTCACATCACCCATCCCTTCACCCAGTAGTGCAAAGGAAGTGCTTCCTCCCTCTCCTATGTGGGGCAAGGGATGTGGCGGGGCATCCCCACCATTTGGTGTTGGGGAGGTCCACAGCACATAATCTTGGGGTGTATGTGTGTTTGTGTGTGTGTGTGTGTGTGTGTGTGTGTGTGTGCAGCACTTGGTCTGGGGTGTGGGGTGTGGGTGGGGCTCAGCACTCCTCTAAAAGGTTCACCATGACTGTTATAGAGATTTATTATAGCAATTCATGTTCAGGTAATGACTTGAATTACTAAAATGTACAGAAATGCTATTCTTACGGATCTAAACTTAATAATCAATGTAGAGTTTGTAAGGAAATTATAGAAATTATAAAACAGGACTTTAGTCTTGAAAAATTAAGTCATTAATAAATACCCATCAAGATAAGACTTGTGACTTTCTCAGAAGGTTACCTTCTTTCATGGAGTTCCGAGTGACGAATCTACATGTTACTGTACAAAAATAAACCTAAAATATTCTTTTAAATTTCGTGTTTTTACTGTATAATGTAGTTTTGGGTAAGTTTATCAGAACATCATCACAGATGATACATCAAATTTTTTCTCCAATCACTAATAAATAATATTTGGCCCTTAAGTCTTAAAAAATTTTCAATACATGTCACCATACCAAATATTAATAACTTTCAAGTTACAGGAAATTGAAATGTTTCAAAATATAGAGCATTAGTAGAAGATTTAAAAATCCTGTGAGAATAGGTTCAGGAATAAATTAACCCTATCACTCTATCTGTTATTATCATATATGCTTTCATTGACCCTACAAAAAATGAGTTTTCAACTTTATGCTTTTATTCAACTATAGAAAGCAATTTTCTTGTTGTGAACATGTTCCATACCATTCTTATCTTATTTGAACACTGTTAAGCAAGATGAAAAGAGCAAAATAAGCAATGACAAAAAAAATAGCAATGATAATAACTAATATTATTCAGTGCTTTAAGTTTTGCAGAGTTTTCTCATTTATTTTCATCATTTCATTTGACCAGTGGTAAATTAACTATGTTAGATATGTTAAATAGAATCAAGTTTGATTTTGGTTATGGTTTTGGTCATTAACTTATTCATTTGCCCATTCGCCATCCAATAAAATATTTATTCTGTGTAGAGCCCTCTGCTTTGTACTAGGGAGGAACTGGAAGGTAATGAAGATACCATCTCTGTCCAAATGCAGTTTATAGTTTAATTGGGGATATGACACTCACAAATACACAAAATCTCTATAGTTACTACATAGCACAGAATTTGAAGATAGCATAAAATGTGTATGTAAGTTTGAGGAGAAAGAAAGGAAAATTTCTATAAGAGATGTATAATTTGTTTTAGAAGATTTCATAGCATATTGCTCCGTATATAATCCATAAAGGTATAAATAGGCAACTAGATAGGAGTGAGAGAGGAGGGAAGACAAGACCTCAGCTAGTGGGCTTGGAAACCACTATCATTCAAAACTGACCTCAGATATTTCCTGACTATGTAATCCTGAAGAAGTCATTTATACATGTTTGCTTAGCCCTTGTCCTTCTATCTCATTTTTCATATATTTATTTTTATCAATTACATGTAATAACAAATTTCCACATGTTTTCTGAAATTATATGATCCAAATTGTCTCCTTCCCTTCTTTGTCTCCCTGCCTGGAGCTGGTAAGCAATTTAATCTGGGTTATACATGTATTGCTATGCAAAACATTTCCATAGTGTTCTTTTTTATAAGTTAACAATATTATAAAACCCCAAAACCAAACATATACCCAAATAGACAAATGAAAAATCATGTGCATTCATCTGCATTCATTCCTACAGTTCTTTCTCTGGAGGTGGATAGCATTCTTTGTCATAAGTCCCTCAGAGTGTCCTGGATCTTTGTATTATTGCTGATAATAGCTAAGTCTATAATATTTGATCATTCCACAATATTACTGTTATTGTGTACAATGTTTTCCTGGTTCTGCTTATTTCACTCTGCATCAGTTCATGGAGGTCTTTCTAACTCTTTCTGAAATCATCCCGTTTTCATCATTCCTTACAGCACAATAGTATCCCATCCCCATCATATACCACAATTTGTTCAGCTATTCCTCAATTGATGGACATACTTTCAATTTCCAATTCTTTGCTACCACAAAAAGAGCAGCTATAAATATTTTGTACAGGCAGGTCCTTTCCCATTTTAAAAAATCTCTTTGGGATACAGACATAGCAGTGGTATAACTGTATCAAAGGGTATGCATTTTTTATATCCTTTTGAGCATGTTATAAGAAATAGTGGAGGGATGGATAATAATAACAGAGGCTAGAGGCTTTGAAGGTGGATTGGATTTTGGTGGGAGAGAAAACACGGCTTCTGTGTAGGTGCTGCTGGTAAAAGCTTTGCCTCTCCTCTCCTGACAGGCTTGCTCAACTTAGCCTGTCAGCTATCTCTTATAACAGCTGTCCAGGTAGGGAACCACTGAGAGGTTGGAATAATATTGGTAGGGGCTATTGATGCGCTGTTTGAATAACGGTGAAATCTGACTGCATAAGGATCTCCCCTTCACAAGGGCTTGGATATATTGACCACTAAGGAAAGGTACTTGATAACAAAACACTATATTTGATTCTGATTAATGGGGTTAGGAACAAGGGAAAAGGATGGAGGATTTGGGAACCTTATTTGCTAATACTCTAAGCTTATAATCAGACTATTGGAGAAAGCTAGATCAAGTAGAGGCTGGAGGTTCTTTACCCTCTCACCAACTCTGGCCTGACTTGGCCGGAGCCAAACCAAAGATTAGGGAAGGCTATTGATGATCTTTGATGATAGTATCACTGTTCACTCTCAGCTCTATTGTCAATGATGGTGATTGCTCTCTAGCTCTCAGTAAGACAAGTTGGTTTGCAGGTACAGGTACAGATACAGGTACAGGCCTACCCTCCCCCAAGACCTCCCACTACCCAAGTTCTGCTCCAGAGTGAGCCACATGTGCTGTGCCTGGTAGGTATTTATAGGGTTGGCTCCAACGGACTTTTGCCCTGGCTCAGGGCATCTGGATACATTCCAAGTTGTTCAACTGCCGGTCTTGTCACTCAAAGTTGGTATCCATCTTGTCCCAGAAATCACTATAACAAGCATAATTCCAGATTACCCTTCAGAATGGTTGAATCAGTTTTCAACTCCACCAGCAATGCATTAGTGTACTAATTTTGCCACATCCCTCCAACATTTATCATTTTTCTTTGCTGACATATTGGCCAATCTGATAGGAGTAAAGAAGTACATTGGTCTGCCCTTGAGCAATTAATGTTTTTCCAGTTGTTTAGATCTAATTTTATTTGTGCAAAAAGTGTTTTGTAATTGTGATCATAAAATTGCTGTGTTTGTTTTGGCAAATAGATTTTCACTTTGTCTAGAGTATTTTAAAATCGAATTTGTCATCCTTTTATCTTAGAGTTGTTACTAAGAGGGAAAACAGAATTTTGAAAAATGAAATCACTATCATCTCTAAAACTAAAAAACAGAGGGGCAGCTGGGTATCTCAGTGGATTGAGAGTCAGGCCTAGAGATGGGAAGTCCTAGGTTCAAATCTGGCCTCAGACACTTCCCAGCTGTGCGACTCTGGGCAAGTCACTTGACCCCCACTGCCCACCCTTACCACTCTTCCACCTAGGAGCCAATACACAGAAGTTAAGGGTTTAATAAAAAAAAAGAAAAAGAAAAAATAAAAATAAAAAACAATTCACATTCAATGATCATCAATTTATCATCTTTATACAATCTTTTAAAGAGAACACATTTATATCTTTAACCAATTATTGAAAGCTTATATTCAGTTTACTCTTTTGTCTTTCTTTGAATGATAGCCTGGGGAATACTTTCTGTTGTTTTGTCCCTTCCAACACAAGCACCAGAAGCACTCTCACAAGCACAGGCCACGAGTGTCACCTTTCTCTGGATACTCTCTCCCCAATTCAAAGAAGTCATTTTAAAGCAATCCTGCAAAATAGCCATGCCAAAAGTGGTAGTCCAGAACTGACCTAGTTAGTATAGGATCTCAGGTTTGAAATTGGAAAAGAATGATGAAATATTCATAGAAGATCTGAAAAATATTTAAGGAAAGGATGTTCAGAACAGGAAAATGATATCCAGTAAAGATGCAGCACTTATTTATTTGAGCACAGTTTACTTGGCCCTGTATTGCCTATGGTGGTCTATTGGGGTAAGTCTGAAGGACCATATTGAATTATTGTCTTCTATTATTTTTATTGATGCAAGAAGAAAGCCACATAAACAAGCTGAGCCATTAATTCCCAAACCAATTAAAATCTTATCGATAGTTTTGATACTTAAGAGGAAAAAAGTTTTGATACTTTTGAGTGTCATGGCATGGGAACTTACAATATTGCCTTCACATAGAAGGGTAGGGGAAAATTGTACCCTCCAATTTATAAGTTTCAGAGTCTTGAAACTCTGGTAGAGAAGATACTGCTATATGTAAGAAGAAGAGACAGTACAAAGTAGTATTAAGGAGGTTGCATCTGAGATAAGCCTTGAAGGAAAGTACATGGAGATAATAGAGAGCTAATATATTTTAAAAGATAGAGATAATGGGATAGGGAATGGCATGATAAAAGGAACAGAGATAAATGAGAGCAAGATGAGATTAGAGAGTTGGAGAATAAAATAGTTTGGAACATAGTGAATGTTATGAAGCAAAGAGGAAGGCATAGTGGTATTCAAATTACCCAAGACAAAGTAAAATAACTTAAGGTATTGACTTGTACAGTAAATATACATTAGAGCAAAATAAGACCCTTGGATCCAGGAAGAAAGCTATGTCTGAAATATACTGTGTGATCTGGGCAAGTTTCTTACCTCAGTCCTTTAGGAAGGAATCTCATTAAGCTTCTAAATTGCAAAGAAAATACCAATCTATTTTGGTAGAGAAACTGTTCTCATTTAGACTTTCCTGTATCAATAAAAATGCAGGTTATGTTCTTATTCCTATATGATATTCCCATATGATAAAGCTTGAGATATTGTTTGCATATTTTAAAAAGTTTTTACTACATAATCTATACCCAATTTGTTAGAATCTTCTGTTGTATACAATTTGGTATTGAGTTTATAAGATTTTCACACACATTCTTTAATTCTTCATCATGAAAGCACATTCTTATCACATCGGATATTAGACATACTTTTAATGTCTATCCATTCCAACTTTGATTATATAGTATAGGCTTTCAAAGAGGTTTAAATCAGGCAAGTTCTCAGTCCACTAAAATTTTTTTATCTCCATCTCTTCAATAAATTTCTTAGCCTTCAGTGACATATTACATGGTCCACATTGTAATCCATCTAGATTTGGGATTTTCTAGAATTTCAGAATTATTCCTCTCCTCAGTATATCCATATATTTACCACAGTTGATCATTCATTGGATAAGAATCAGTGGATAAGACTTTCAGGCACCCTGAAAGTAAAAAATCCTTAAACTTTTGTACGGAGTGGATGCATTTACAGTCTAATTATTCTGCCTAGATATTAAAGCCTCATGTAGAGATCACACAGTGAATAGTCTTGAATGAAAAAGTGAGTTTAATAGGTGAAAATGACCTTTTTTTAATCTTTGGAATTCCAATAATTTTATTGTTTTACCATGAAAAATTGTTTTTCCCCCACATAAGCAATGATTAGCCACTGGTTTTCTTCAACTATAAGAACCTGTACTATAGAGGAATCAATAACATACCCTAAAGCTTTCTTTTTCTTTGTTTTGAACTACACTTTATTTTCCTCTTTTCTGTAACTAATATTGATTTATCATGGGCTTGAATAATCCTTAAAGTATTTGCCTTCCCCATACCAGCAGCTATTGCTATATCTCTAAAAGTCATTGAAGCGGGCCCCTACTTTGAAGGAGCTCATTATCTAATGGAGGAGACAACATATAAACAAATATGTACAATCAAACTGTTTTTTTCAATACATTTGAAATAATGAACAGAGGGAAAGAAATATAATTAAGAAGGATCTGGAAATATGGAGGATATTATATGTAATTCTCTAAGCAGAGAATTTTATATTTGATCATAGAGGTATGAAGGATAGATTAGAAAGATGATAATCTTGAGGCAAATGGATAAGTCAGGAAGTTACTTTAGTAGACTAGATGAGAACAGATAGTGACTTGAGTAAGGGTGGATATAGCAGAAGTAAAGATTTAAGAATTACTGCAGAGAAAGTATCAGAAGGATTTAGCAACTGATTTGATATATAGGTTGGCAAGTAGGAAAAAGTCAAAGATGACTGAAGTTAAAAGCTAAGCAAATAGAAAGATACTGGTGTTATCACCAGAAATAATGAATTTAGCTGGAAGGTTGACTTTATTCAGAGGTAATGGAGATCATTAGTTCAATTTTGGACTTTTGAGTTTCAGTTGCTAGTGAGATTTCCTGGTGCAGATTAGAAATACAGGTATCCCTTTGACATCACAGATTGTGCCCCCACAATCTAGAAAATCCACATAAAATATTTATGACCTTCCTTCAGACCAGAGAAAAATCTGAATTTTAAAATTCGTATTTAGTCAAAGGCTCTATGTAGGTCAATGCTAACATATATTTCTATATTTCTAGGCTTTATATGTCAACTGCTGGCTTTTGTGTTCTTCTTACAAACTGACTATATTAACTTATAAAAATAAAATTGCATGTATTTATGGTGTTAAAAGATAAAATATGTTGATATTATACAATCCTATACAGACATTTTATGTATTTCTGAATTTCCAATTTTTTTTCATTGTTACCTGATGGCCTTTGTATGTCATCAGCAGCTTCCACAAACTTCCCCCAAATCCCATTTAATTTCTTATGATATACTGAAACCATGATGGAGAAAGTCACAGTGCTAAAGGAACATAAGATTCATATTTGAAAGGGACTCTAGAGATCATTTGATCAAAATGCTTTATTTTTCAGATGAGATTTGCACAGACAGTCTCACAGATAAGTGATGAGTTATTCCACAGTAAGTGAAAGAATTTGAATTCAAACACAGGGACTAAAATATAAAGATGGAATTGCTAAGTGAGTCTTTAGAGAAAAGAAGAAAATTCAGAGACATTCACATTGAAAGGTCAGAAGATGTACAGCCTATTTCAAATGAGATAGAAGAGGAGTTAGAGACTTAGTTGAACCATGGAAATTCAAGGAAAATAAAGAGTAAATGTGGGGTTCAAAGTCCCAAAGAAGTATGAAGATAGAAAGGACATCACTGGATTTAGTGATAAAGATCATTAGTGACTTTTTAAAATGGGCTCTAAGTAGAGAGCAATAAGCACTCTTTCTAGAAGCAAGACCTTGAAAGGTCAAAGGAATATTTCTTTTTTTGGTTATTTAGGGTTTTCTTTTTTACTGTTATTGAGAAGTTCACAAGAAGTTAAAATGAAATATGGCAAATATTTCAAAAGCAGTATAATATAGAGCATTGAAATTAGTCAGACAATCTGGATTGAACACTTGTCCCGATTCCACTTGTGTTACTTTGGGCAAGATCTCTCAGAAAGGTCTTTTTCTGGGGCTTAGTTTCATATTCTGTAACATTTAGAGATTAGAACAGATGACAAAATCACTTTCATCTAAGGTCTATGACCCTATGAAATTTATCATTTTAAAGTTAATTATATTTTCATATTTTTCTTTATTCTGAAAGCTGTGACTATAAAATTATTGCTCTCTATAATAGCTATGTCATGAAATGAGAATATAGAAGAAGAAATACTAAGGAAAAAATTGTGTTATGCTAGAAAGAAATAGATACCTCTTACAAATTACTTCTTATTAAATGAAGAAAATTTTTGGCGAAATATGAAAAAGCTTCATTTTCTAATCAATGTATCTAGAGAACATTTACAGATTTGGTGACATGATTATTATCCCTTGTAGTTATAGAACCTTAGAAATGAACTTTGAAGCACTATATCTAAATTCTATTTTTTTCCTCTGGTTAATTAAAAAAAA
The DNA here is from genome assembly GCF_016433145.1 of Gracilinanus agilis. Classification (NCBI taxonomy): domain Eukaryota; kingdom Metazoa; phylum Chordata; class Mammalia; order Didelphimorphia; family Didelphidae; genus Gracilinanus; species Gracilinanus agilis. The sequence goes on along the minus strand of NC_058132.1, from coordinate 420,943,653 downwards.
TAAAAATTACATGATAAAATGTGTTTCTTTCTAATTAACTTTTTCTAAAAGGGAGAAAATCATAAACCAATAAATGAGACTAGTTTAGTGGAAGCTAGGTTATGAATAATTGTATTCATATGAATTCCTTCTGTTTAACTAAGTAATGTCTGTAACATTAGTGTTCAGTTCATCTAGATGAGGCTCATGAGCCTATTCTGCTTCAGTGCATAAGCCATCCATCACAGAAAAGAAAATTTTTTATAAGGCAGAGGATCAGCAAAAAGAGTGGTTAGAACCAATTTATATAAAAGACATGCATAATTTTCATTATCTTTAGAGGGAATGACGCTGGCTATTGCTTCCTAGGAAATATCCTGTAAATATTTTATGGAGTGCTTTCTCTTTCATAAAAATATCTTTTTTTAAATTGAGGCACAATCTAATAAAAATTACTATACTGAGACTCTTCTTCACAATATTTGTTGTTATTGTTAAAATAACTTGTGTGTGTGTGTGTATCTTCCATTCGTGTAGGGCAAGACCTCTTTGGTACATAAGCAACTGTAATTATGAAATAGGAATATAGAAGATTAAATAAGAAATTTGTGTTATGCTCCAAAGAAATATAGATACCTCTTATAAATTACTTCGTATTAAGGGAAGAGATTTTTGAGTAAAATGTGAAAGAAAAAAACTTCATTTTCTAATCAATGAATCTAGAAAACATCTACAAATCTGGCAATTCTACAACAGTGCTCATTATGAGTACTAGGAGGTTAAGTGATTTTCTTACTGTCACAAAGATAGTATATATCAGAAATGAGACTTGGACTCAGGTCTTCCTAACTCCAAGGTTAGATTTCTTTTTGCTACAGTATGTCATCATCCATACTAAAATAGATTATTTCCACAGTCTTCCAAATTTTAGTTGTCATAGATTTTTCACAAAATAATTATACCAACTTTATGACTGAAATGGAAAACTTAAACTTATTAATTCAAGTTTTTCCTAAAGAGGAATTTTATAGTGTAGAACAAGTTGATTTGTAAATTACATTGTTTGTTGACTCATCAGCAAAATCATGGAATATTAAAGTTGAAGAAGCCCAACAGATTAGTTCTTTATTTTATATCCTAGGTATTCTAATCCAGAGGTAGAATTTCAAAGAAATTCAATGAACTTTCTAAATGAACTTAATGAAATAGTATAACACTTGTAGTAATGAAGACCAACAGAATTGGAGTCTGGAATTCTTACTAATCATTGTGTGCTTCAATCTTAATCCTTTCTGTCAGGAAACTAATAATATATATTATTACTAATCCCAATTCTATCTTTTTTATTCAAGAATAGGCTATTTTAAGAATAGAATAAGTCGGGCAGCTGGGTAGCTCAGTGGATTGAGAGCCAGGCCTAGAGACGGGAGGTCCTAGGTTCAAATCCGGCCTCAGACACTTCCTAGCTGTGTGACCCTGGGCAAGTCACTTGACCCCCATTGCCTACCCTTACCACTCTTCCACCTATAAGTCAATACACAGAAGTTAAGGGTTTAGAATAAAAAGTCTTAAGTATAGATTTAAAACAACACAAAGGGTGTATAATAGGGATTTTATTATTGAATTACTGATGTTTAGTCAGTTTTCATCTTTTAAGACAACTTATTTCCACTCTTCTTTTTTGGTTGAGAGTTGTATGGTGCTCGGGTAGATCAATAAATTATTCATAACCAGACAAAAATTTCCATTTGGTTCTATTTCCTGTTCTTTCTCTTTTTCTATATTTATTGGCCTTTTGCTGTTAGAGTTATTTAAAATTCTTAAGAAACCTCTGAACTGCTGCACCACCACATTGCCATTTGGGGCAATAGAATCCTTGTGGAAAGAAATCTTGTCCCTAAGCTAATCTTAACCTCTTGATGATTTCTGTCTTTTTTATAACTTGTTCTCCCATAAAGAGCTGGGTCATGGCCCTGAATTACTGAGACTGATTTTTCTGAATTTCCCTTAATTAAACTAATGTTCTTTTTTATTGATTTTTATATAAAATGTGGTTTTAAGTACTGTTTTATGATATGAAGAATTTAAGTATCAAATAAGGAACATTTTTTCATCAAAATTCAGCTTGCTTGTGATTATGATTAATATAAATGAAAATGACAGTAATGGTAATAATCTAATCACCAGAGGAGATATTTAAGAAAGGACTCTAACTAAGAAATGGCAGCCAAATATGTTGGCATTTGAACTAGAGCTTACTTATGGCAGTGGAATACTCTAGCTTGGATCAATATCAAATGTGCAAGATAATCCTTCTCCTCCTAATTACTCCCACTTATAGTTTTTTGCTGGAGGATCATCAGCCATCAATAGAGAACCAATCACCCAAAGCCAAAAAGCAGCTTTTCTCTCTGTCTCTTTCTCTCATTGGTTGTGCCCCCGATGCAACTTATGTCTCTATTTTACTATGGATAATAATATATATATATACTACATATAGTATATAGCATAATATATTAACTATATATAGTATATAGCATAATATATATTAATATGTATATATAGTATATAGCACAATATATATTAATATGTATATATAGTATATAGCAAATAGAGCACTGAACTGGGAGTCAAGAAGACCTGAATTCACTTCCAACATCAGATACTTACTAGTTGTGTGAATCTGGACAAGTTTCTTAACCTCTGCCTGCCTCAATTTCCCTGTCCATAAAAAGGGGATAATAATACCCTCTAACTCCAGGAGAGTAGTACAGATAAAATGAGATAATGTTTATGAATTGCTTAAAGTATTCTATAAGTGTTAGATGTTATTATTATTAAAAATAACAATTGAACACTGATANCTCTCATTGGTTGTGCCCCCGATGCAACTTATGTCTCTATTTTACTATGGATAATAATATATATATATACTACATATAGTATATAGCATAATATATTAACTATATATAGTATATAGCATAATATATATTAATATGTATATATAGTATATAGCACAATATATATTAATATGTATATATAGTATATAGCAAATAGAGCACTGAACTGGGAGTCAAGAAGACCTGAATTCACTTCCAACATCAGATACTTACTAGTTGTGTGAATCTGGACAAGTTTCTTAACCTCTGCCTGCCTCAATTTCCCTGTCCATAAAAAGGGGATAATAATACCCTCTAACTCCAGGAGAGTAGTACAGATAAAATGAGATAATGTTTATGAATTGCTTAAAGTATTCTATAAGTGTTAGATGTTATTATTATTAAAAATAACAATTGAACACTGATACAATAAAAATCACATTTCTCCAAATACCAAGGAGATGATACATTATTTGGAAATATATTTATTTTTCCCCAGTTTTTTTGCCTATAATGATTGACATCATGGAGCCAAAGTCTGAAACTCAACTTTTGTGATAACTTAGAATTAAAGGATTTCTTAACTTAAGGATTAAGATCACCTGAATAACAATATTGAGGACAAGATTCACATAGCCTCAGCAAACCTCTCCAAAACAGAAATTATGTGCCAAAGTTCAACAAACTTCAGGTATCTCTATGTTCTAAGATAGTGGTATCAAAGTCTAATAGGAATAGATCTCATTGGACTGCATATTGACTTAGAAAACCACAAATTAACATTATTTATGTTGTTTTGTGTTTTTATTTATCTTAATATGTATTTCTTAAACATATTTTGAAATGATTTAGGCTTCAGTCAGTAAATTTACAAGCAAATAGTCCAAGGGCATTGAATTGATTCTTCTGGTCTAGGATACTAGAAATCCAAAAAGAGATTTTTTTAAAAGAGATTTTTTAAAAAATCTGACACCTACCATAAGTTCACTCAATACCTCCATCCCCCACAGTACAGCCCTTCACACTACTTGCAACAAAGCTGTACTAGTCAACCCATGGTTCAAAGACATGGGTTTGCAACAAAATTCTGTTCCTCAGTCTTGTCTCCCTCTCTCATTATAATGCTGAAGAGATACAGGTTCCAGGCTCTAGAGTCTTGTTGAAGCATTATGGACAGCCAGAGACATGGTGGCAGCATTCTGTGCTACAAAAAATCTCTGCAGGAAAGTGGAGGAAAGGAAGGAAAGGGACTGGAAACTTGCCTTGCCTTGAAATAGAATTCAGTTTCACATATTACATTACCCCTCCTCTCAGAGCCTCAGAGGTCCAAGTTACAGAAGTCAACCCTATCATACTAGCACAGCAGCTCTCTAAATTGCCAGTGTCAATCCAGTGCCAGAGAGCTGAGTAACAGAGGTAGCAGAACTAGAGACTGGGACCAGGTGCCCTGGAGGGAGGTTGGAGATGGCCATAGAGCACGCCATCAAGCCTAAGGATAAAAGTCTAGCATCCATATGCAGCCAGTTCTTTACTTTCAAAAGTCTGGTGAGGCAGAGACCTAAATTGGTGAATTATTGATTGCTTACTATAGGAGGAAACTGAGATGCTTTAAGATACAGTCCCCAAGGAAACTACCATGAGAGAGTGAGAAAGGAAGTAAGAGGGAATAATATAAGGAGGAGAAAGATCTTAAATTACCAAAATTCTCAAGAAGAAAACTCAAAGACCTTGAACATAAACAAATAAATTAATGGGAAACACTAACAGCAGAAACAAAAGCCTCTTGATCTAGCAAACAAATTCAGGCATCTATGAGTAAATATTAGAAAATGTTCAATGTGGAAGAAAAATTCGGAAAAAAAAGTGGAAGAAAAAATTCAGCACTTGAAAAGACAGCAGGTCTTCTGAAATCTGAAGAAAATATGAAACTATTTCTGAGTAGTTCAAAAGAGAAATAAGAATTATAAGAGAAGAATTTATGGCCTGTCCAGCACAAACAATTGGAAGAGTAGAAAAACTTGAATCTATGTGGGTAATTCTCACTGAAGAAACAAAAGAGAGAGCAATAGATGGAGAATTCAACTACACAGAAGTGACGAATAGTGGGGGCAGCTGGGTTGTTCAGTGGATTGAGAACCAGGCCTAGAGACAGGAGGTCCTAGGTTCAAATCTGGCCTCAGACACTTCCCAGCTGTGTGACCCTGGGCAAGTCACTTGACCCCCATTGCCCACCCTTATCACTCTTCCACCAAGGAGCCAATACACAGAATTTAAGGGTTTAAAAAAAAAAAAAGAAGTGATGAATAGTCTAGATCTAGAAGAAAAGCAAAAAAACAAACAAAACATTAAAAGATACAAGTAAAGTATGCTGATCTCAAAGGCAAGATGTATAGAGATAATATAAGTGTGATAAATCTCTCCAAAGAACACAAGACAAAAAACTGAACATCAAAATTCCAGATATAATACAAGAGAATTGCCACAAACTTTTGTACACAGAAAATTAAATACCAAGAATTTTATATTTAAGAAGAATTGGAAGAATTCTTAAATGGCCCTCAGGAAAAAACAAACAAACAACCTAAGACTGTAAACTCCAAGAAATTAAATTTAACCATTTACTTCAGAAACAAGTTCTGCAAGTGCCCAGAAGGATATGTTCTGTAGAACAATGGAACACAGGATGCAATCTAGAATGATGTACCTGCAAATCCGAGCTTAATCATAAAAAAGATGGACATTTAATAATAAAGAGATGTTAGGGGAAAAATTAGAGAAAAAACAGATCTGAAGAGATTATTTGATTCTCAAATACCTCAGAGAACAGAAATGCAGGAGGAGTGAAAAATGCAGCAGCCAACTACAACAGCAGCGAAAGAGTGACAGCAGACAGACAAGTAAGAGACTTCTTTATAAATGTACATAAAGAGAAAGAAGTGAAAGGCAATAGTTGGGTTGGAGTAATAGGGATGATGGAGCATTATTGATATAATCTGATGATGCATGCTAGAGATGAATCAGTGATTTTTGTGAGTTTGTATTACTAAATGATAGGGTGCATGAAAGTGGAGGGAGGACAGGAAAGAGCTAGAGGGAGTATCTGATATGTCTGGTTAAAATGATGCTTCTCAGGAAGCAAATACTTTGCAGGGGAATGAGAGAAGAGAAAAAAGGGAAGGACTGAAAAAGAAGAGGAAGAAAAGAGGCTGTGATTTGGTGGTGTGAGGAACTTCCAGTGAAATATGCTAATTTGGGGAAAGAGACTTGTTTCTTGAAAGGAGATGGAAACATTGCTATGTATAGGAGATTTACTACTTGAAAAGATCAATTGTCCTACCTTGGAAGGAGGGTAATCCGAATTCCTAGGGACAAATGGCTGTGAGAACATGGGAGGGCATGTAACCAGGCAGGATTTTTTTAAGTAAATGCAGAAAAAAGTAACCAAGGGGATAGCATAAATCAGTTTTGAGCTACATAATCAGGGACATAGTGGAGATGGAGGAGGACCTACCATGGGGAAATGTCTTCCTTTGTCATTTGGAGGAATTGGCTTTGTAATGGGCATGAGGCACAATGAAAAAGGAGAATCCTCAAGTCAAGCCCTACAAGGCAATGGCAGAAACTGCCTAGAGAGAAAAGTCCATTTTGAGAAGTTTTGAGTCCATGAAAATACAAAGAATGCAGAGAGATAAGATAATTATAGTGATCATGAACCCGAGAAAAAGGATAGACAGAGAATGTGAATAATGAAAAGAGGGAATAAAATCTTTTCTAGAAATGGGAACAAAAAAAGTTTAAAAATTTAAAACTGATGAACAGAACTAGTTGAAGAGAGAATCTACTTGACTGAGAGGGGAAAGGGGGAAGGGGAGAAATAACTAACCATTTGGAAGGAAATAGGAACAAATAAGCAAAACCCCAAAGAGAAATGGTTGATAAATGGGAAAGTACAAAGATGAAGAGAAAAGTCAATGGAAATAAGGCCACCTAATATGAAAATAAGCTAAAGTAACTGAAGAAACCAAGTACTGTAGTGGGGTAACAATGCAATTGGGTGGGGTGGGGGAGATAATAATTTGAGAAAAGCTGATGTCAGAGACAAATGGAGAATAATATAAACCTAAGTCTCATATCTCTAACTGTGAATTGATTAAACAATCCAATAAAATGGAAATGAGTGGCAAATTAGATAAGAAAGCAAAACTCTACAATCTGTTGCTTACAAAATACACATTTAGAAAACAAAAACCTACACAAAAAATTGAGAGGTTTTTTTTTTACTATGCACCATGTAAATGCAAAAAAGCAACAGTTCTAATTGTATCTGACAAAGCAAAAACAAATATTCAAAATGTAAAAAGGAGAAACAAGGAAGCTACATCATGCTGAAAGGAAATATAGTGAACAAATATCAGTAATCGGCTTATGTACTCCATATGCCTTTACATCCAAATTCATAAAGGAAACATTAATTTGAACTACAAAAAGACAGACAGTAATACAATAGTGACAGGAGGCTCCAATATTCTTCTAGCAGTCTTGATTAAATCTAACTAAAGAATAAAAGAGAAAATAAACTGAACCTAAACTGAACAAATTGCTAGAGAAACTAGAGCTAAAAGACTGATGGCACTTCTAAATGGGATTGCAAAGGAATATATATGTTCTTAGCCTCACATGGAACTTGTATAAAAAAGATTTGAAACAAATATAAAAATACATAGGTAAAACATCTTTTATTGAACTTATGGTCACAAAGAAGTAGTTATTGACTCTGAGACAACAAATAAAAATATAGACCCAAATTGAGACAACAATGAAATACTAAATAACGAACGGCTCAAAGAACAAATAATTATGTAAAGGAAAATAAATAATGATAAAACAGTCAAATTTTCTGGAATACAACTAAATTTGACTGGTGGGGAATCATATCCTTATGAACATACAATAAGAAAGTAAAAAAAATTAGAAAAAAATTTAGGAGATAGAAAAATTAATAAATCCAATATGCATTTTTAAAACTTAGAGAACTCTGGTCCAGTCCTTTGTTTCTTTAATTTTCATTACCTTTCTAAGAAATCTGCAGGAACTCCTTCTCCATAGTTTTTTTTTTTTTTGGCATACAACTACAATACAGCCAACCTTACTTTGTGCTTAGTCATGCTATTGATTTGGAATCTGTTTTAATACTGTTCAGTAGATTTTTAGATGGCAGATTGCATTTGTCAGACAACTTTATATGAAGCTGAATGCTCTATAGAACCTTTGTAATTCAATCTTCTTGAGATGAAGTAAATATGGATATTATATGCTGTTGTAGATGCAGCTATTATGATTTAAAATCTAGCAGAGCTTTTCAATGCTGACCTATTCCAAATAAACGAACAGAAAAAATAAAGCAGAAAGAGACTTTCTCTGCAGTTTGACAAGCGATGGGAATATTGAGTCCTTGAAAAAATCGGTGGTTCAGTTCAAATTATCATGGAAATTCAACATTTCTTATAAGCCTCTGGTGCTAATTGTCTACAGAAGTTTTCTGAATAATAGTCTGTTTTTTGGTTTTCAGGAAGCATTATCAGTGGTGAGTGAGGATCAATCATTATTTGAATGTGCTTACGGAACGCCACACCTTGGTAAGACTGAGATGACTGCATCCTCCTCCAGTGAATATGGACAGACTTCCAAGATGAGTCCACGCATCCCTCAGCAGGACTGGCTACCACAACCCCCACCCAGAGTCACTATCAAGATGGAATGTAACTCTAATCAAGTTAATGGGTCAAGGTAAGGTATTTTAAAATATAATTTGAAATGAAAACACCAGAAAAAATATGGAAATCATGCTTTTCTTCAAAGTTCTTCAAAGTAGTAATGATGAATTATTCTGAGAAAAAAATATGGTTTCTTTTGGTTTGGACAGAGGTAGTAGAATTAATAACATGTTAAGTGAAAGTTTCCTTTGAAAGTATAATATATCATTTAATTCTCAAAACAAAGAATTTAGAAGGACAATATGCTCAAATGTGGGAGGTATTATCTTTGAATTTTTTATTGTTTGAAAAATGATGCAAAATAGTTTTATATTTTTAAAAAATAAAGGAGTCATCAAATAAATTGTATATATGAGGTGCAAGTTTATATTGTTTACTTAGATCTTTATACATATGATATCTTATTCCCTTGCTTACTTATACTTGCAACAAAGCATGATTTTTTTCCCATAAATATTAAATATACTCATTAAAATATGACCAATTTGTGATATGTTATTAAATACAGAACTTTTCCAAAGAGCAAAATATTTTTTTAACAAAATCTAATGAAATTTTAAGAAAGTGAAAGTGAATGAAATTACATCATATTTCTCTTAAAGAGAAAATAAAATATAAAGTGTCAATAAGAAGTATGATTTTAAAACTTAATTCTTTGAATGTTTATGGGTAAAGACATTTTCAAGGATTATACCTTCTAATAATGAAGTTACTTTAAAACATAATGCGTCACGAACCATTATTTCTCTCTTTGTTTCTAAATCTTACTTCTGAGGATGTGTGGATTGATTAGACTTCATGTACTTATACTATCAGTCAATAAACATTTATCAAGGGACTATTGTGTACTCATCACTGAGCTGGCTTCTATGTATATAAATACAAAAAAATGCAAAAAATACCTATTATCAAGAAGTTTATATTCAAAAAATGAGAGACATCAAGGACAAATGTAGATACGGAATAAATGTAAGAAGAATAATTTTTTTTAAGTATTTAAACACAAGATAGTTTTAGAGAGAGGGTGTGAACAGTTGAAGGGTTCAGGAAAAGATTCAAGTGGAATATGGTAATTGTATTGCATCTTCAATGAAATGGTAATGCTGTGCATGCCAGTTGATAGCAAAAAGATTAAGATCAAATTTTGCGTGTGAAGAACAGAATTTGGCTAGATTGCAGAGTATATAAAGTGTCCATTCAGGTTGGAAGAGGTTACAACAGACCCTAAAAACTAACAGAGGAGCTTATATTTATCCTAGAGGCAATATTAAGTTACTAGAGTTAATCACATGGAGAAATGACATGATCAAATATGCACTTCAGGAAAATTTTTCCAGCTATGTGTAAAATAGTGGTGAAAGACTTAGGCATTGAAACCAGCTAGTAGACCTAGCAATAACCTAAGTGAAAAATGATAAGGGCTTAAATAAGGTGCTAGATGTATGAGTAGAGAAGAATTTTGTATAAGAGATATTGTGGAATCACATAAAATTGCATAAAAGTGTAAGATTGGCAAAAATTGAATAGGCAAAGTAAGGAAAAGTAAGGAGTAGAAGATAAGCCCAGTAGAATGATGCCATCTTTAAAAGATATGGAAAAGTTTGATAGAAGGGAGGGTTTGGGTGGAAATATGAGTAACATTTTGAACATGTTGAATTTGAGATGTCTTTGGGACATTTAGTTTGCAATGTACAATAGATAATTGGAATTGAAGGATCAAACTCAGTGGAGAGACTGGGACTGGATATATAGATTTTGGAGTTCTTGTTATAGAGATACATTCTATGGAAGTTGATGAGGAACTCTTGACACAGGTAGGGACTATTCACAATTAAGGGGTGACACATGAACTGGCAAAGAAAATTTACAAGGAACAGATGGACAAATAGAAGGAGAACCATAAAAGAATAATATCATAAAAGCTTACTGAAGAATGTATTCAGGTGGAGAAGATGGTCTACAACAGTGATTCCCAAAGTGGGCGCCACCTGACGCAGTGATCCAGGAGGGTGGTGATGGCCACAGGTGCATTTATCTTTCCTATTAATTGCTATTAAAATTTTAAAAAATTAATTTCTAGGGGTGCTAAGTAATTTTTTTCTGGAAAGGTAAGCCAAAAAAGTTTGGGAACCACTGGTTAACAATGTCAAATGCACTTAATGGTTCAGGAAGAAGGAGTAAAAGAATCAAATTTGACAATTAGATCAATAGTAACTTTGGGAAAAGTAGTAAAGTAAAACTATTACAAAGGGAGATGTAAGATCTAGGGTCTAGAGCTATTTCTACAAAGAATCATCTGAGAACATTTTTTTCCTGCAGAATATGAATGCTATCCACTTACATTGTGTTTCACAGTGTCTTCATTCATATCAAGTGCAGATCAGGAAATGACAGGCCTATTTTGAAAAGTTCTCAAAGGGGTTTATTTAGTGAAGTACCTAGAATCAAATGTCCCTTGAGATGAACTCTAAGGTTAAGGTTAAGGTTATAGTGAAGCTCAAGTTTACTAAATTTCCTAAGAGAAGTTGCAAATAAAGTCTATATAAAACAATGAAAGTTCCCTTACGAAAATGAGAGTTGTTCATTTAATTATATTCTTTAGGACCATCTGCTTTTCTCTCTGTGTGGAAGGTTGAGATACTATTTTATAAATGATGAATTCTGAGGCTCAGAAAAATTCAGAGCCTCTCCCACTTAAAAAGACAGAAAAAGGTAGACCCAGATCTATAACTCAGGTCTTCTGACATATGTAAAGCTTTAAGTAAATTAAATAACTGAAAGATTTTTCTGAAGAACTTTTTTCTGACTTTGTTCATTAATCACCCTCTTTAAAATCTGTCATTGAAAACGGGAACACTTTCTCTTTTAGTCAAAAACAGAATCGAATGGAGAATAAGGACTTACCACTGAGGACCTGATTCCTCATGATACTCTGTTTATGTTTAGAAGCTAACACCCTCCTACATGTATGTATGTATATAGACACATTCTGATTTTGAAATGAGAAAATTTAATAATCTTTCTAATTAATATTCATTTAAATGTCTACATGAAAGTAATACTTGTAAAACATTAGATTTTGAAGTCCAAAAAAAAGTTTCTTACAGAAAATAATAAGTCAGTCTCATAGACTCCTAGGAAAGTAGGGTTGAATAAAAAAAAAAGAGTAGTTAAGGGAATAGTCTTGCTCTAATTAATTCATTTTTTTCCTTTTTTGATCATTTACTTAGATATTTATCTATTTATTACTTTGCTGATTTTATAAATTAGTTTATAAATGCAAAAATACAAAAAGAACAAAAATCTCACCAACCTTGGAAAAAATGTTTTCAGTTGAATAATTAGGTTGGAACTCAGACTAAAGAGAGTTATGAAAAAAAGTGATAGGAAAGGAAGTGAAGGCATCTGTTAAACTCCAAAAACTTAATTATAAAAGGGAGAAGTATAGAACAATAGCTAGGGGAGATTAATGGATTGATGGATTGAAGATTTTTTGAGGATTGGAAAGGCTTGGAAAATTTATAGGCAGTAGGAAAATAAACACTAGATTAGGAGAGATTATAAATAAATAAGAGAATGGGGATGATGGAAAGGGGCAATTTATTGGAGAAGATGGAATAAAATGAGATCATTTGTGCATATAGAAAGCTCTGCCTTGGCATTTCATTATATAAAATAGGGATGAAGACAGATAGCAGAAGTAATTTTGGAGATTTGGATTGAAGAGGATCAGAAAAATTGAAGCTCTTGGCACATGACTTCCTTCACACACACCCAACTTCCAGTAAAATAGGAAGCAAAGTCCTCAGCTGAATGAGTGAGAGAAGTTTCCATCAGCCAGGTGACAGTAGAGAAAAAAGGATTTGAAATCAGATTTTTAAACTACTGGATCGCTAGACTTAGAGAGATACTGTTAAGGAGTGGGGAATAGAGAATATAATGTCCAAGTTCTTCCAGTTCTTCATCAGTACACCAGGACTGAGAGCAAAGCTTTCCCACTCAGAGGACTAAAAGGAACTTCTCAAATTATCCTGTAAGAACACTTGAAATAAATGACAGAAAAGAGTGGTAATTGTTAGAGTATTACTCTTCTTATAGGCTCTCAGAATAACCAAAGCACTGGAACTATAAGTAAAGGGGTAGATTGGGGGGTTGGGGAAGTGGCCTAAGATAATGTGTAACATATAAACAACTTATTGGAGGCAAAGAAATATGGCATGGGACATAGGTGATAAATAGTGTAGGATTAGGATAGAGAAATTTGTGACTGATGTGAGGAGGAGAATATCTCAAGAAAATAGTTTCTCAGTTACTCTTATCTTGCTGCCACAAAAATGTACAAAAGTAGGCATAATTCATAACTTTAACTAATTTCAACAGTCTTTTAATTCCAGAAGAAGAAAGTCAAGGGGAAAAGCGGAATTTAGGTAAGAAAGATGACTCCTATCACCTGGTCCTGCTCAATGCCTAAGATTATTTTCTTCACTGGGCTAGGACCCCAAGACAAACCATTGAATAAAGAAGAAAAACACTGAAAACCACCTCTGGCCAGGGGGGGAAATTCAGAACTTTAGACCCCTAAGGGAGAGTGAGAAGTGTGAGGCACAGGGACTATAGACAAGAGACACTCTTAACACTATACTCACTCTGTCCTTTCCTTTTTAAGTTACTCCAGATAATCACAGAGAATACACTGCTCAGTGAGGCTTTGATCTCCCAGTGGATCTCTCATCAATTTCCATTGGCAAGTTTTAAAAAAAAAAAAGAGAAATCCAGACAACTTCCTCTCTATTAATCCCCTCTTTCTCCAAAAGGAATCACGTTGTCTCTATGATCAATGCTTAATAAAAGATCGTAGGTCCTTAAGAACATTTCCTAGTCTTATACCAACTATGCCCAATTCAGTCATAATTCATTGAATAGATGTCCCTTGGGCTCTCAGATGCAGAAAAACTGCATCTCATTGGTCTGGAACGGTGATGGCAAACCTATGACATGTGTGTCAGCACTGACACGCATAGCCATTTTCGATGAAACACGGCCACATGCAGCTGCATACAGAGAAGTATGGGGCCACAGGCTGAGGATGAAATATTTGCTGTAGTGTAGTGTAGACATTGTGCACTATCGATGACAATTCTACCTATATTAATTTACCTATTTTGGTTTATTAAATACAGTTATATATTATATATTACAATTATACATTTTTGTTATTTAAACTATAAATATCACAAAATTATGGCTTTTCTCAAAGTGACACACCACCAGAGTTATGCTCATTTTTTTGGCGAATTTTGACACACCAAACACAAAAGATTGCCCATCACTGGTCTAGAAAGAGAAAGGTCAGGCCCAAATAGCTGAAGTTTCAGTGGTCATCAGGATATAGGCATCTTATGCCATGCTAGTTCACTCTTAAAACCATTGCTTTGGGCATGATGACTCACACAAATTATGATCTTGATCATCATTCAAATCACTTCATCATGCCCCACATGGATACACCAAACTTTTTTTAGTCAGTAATATTTTATTCTTTCTCAATTACATTAAAAAACAATTTAAAAAATATTTTGAGTTCCAAATTCTCTCCTTCTCTCCCCTCCTCCCTCCCAGAGGAAAGCAATTATCAAACTATATATTAAATTATCAAATATATATGGGTTATATATAATGAAACATATTTCCATATTTATCATGTTATGGAAGAAGGCACATGTCACAAAAAACCCACCAGAAAAAGAAACCTATGAAGAAAATAAAATTTAAAAATGGTATGCTTCCATCTGCACTCAAATTCCATCAGTTTGTGCATAGCATCTGATTGTGCATAACATTTTTCATCTTGAGTCTTTTGGAGTTATCTTAGATCATTGTGCTGCTAATAATTGCTAAGTTCTTCACAGTTAAATATTGTACACTATTGATGTTATTGTGTTCAATGTTCTCTTATTCTTCTTATTTCACTTTGCTAAGATCTTTGGGTTTATAAAACACTATATTGCTGAGGTCATTTACCCCTAGTCTATTCCATTGATCCACCCTTCTGTTTCTTAGCCAGTACCAGATTGTTTTTTTTAACATTTATTAATTATATTTTAGAAAAGTTAACATGGTTACATGATTTATGCTCTTACATTCCCCTTCACCCCCCATCTTCGCCCCTCCCCTGGCCGATATACATTTCTACTGGTTTTAACATGTGTCATTAATCAAGACCTATTTCCAAATTGTTGATAGTTGCATTGGTGTGGTAGTTTTCATCCCCAATCATGTCCTCATCAACCCATGTATTCAAGCAGTTGATTTTCTTCTGTGTTTCCTCTCCTGCAGTTCTTCCTCTGAAAGTGGGTAGCATTCTTTACCATAAATCCCTCAGAATTGTCCTGGGTCATTGCATTGCTGCTAGTTCAGAAGTCCATTATATTCCATTTTACCACAGTATATCAGTCTCTGTGTACAATGTTCTTCTGGCTCTGCTCCTTTCATTCTGCATCAATTCCTGGAGGTCTTTCCAGTTCACATGGAATTCCTCCAGTTTATTATTCCTTTTAGCACAATAGTATTCCACCACCAGCATATACCACAATTTGTTCAGCCATTCCCCAATTGAAGGGCATGCCCTCATTTTCCAGTTTTTTGCCACCACAAAAAGCGCAACTATAAATATTTTTGTGCAAACCTCTTTATCTATGATCTCTTTGGGGTACAAACCCAACAATGGTATGGCTGGATCAAAGGGCAGGCATTCTTTTATAGCCCTTTGAGCATAGTTCCAAATTGCCATCCAGAATGGTAGGATCAGTTCACAATTCCACCAGCAGTGCATTAATGTTCCAATTTGGCCATATCCCCTCCAACATTAATTACTCTCCCCTTCTTTCATTTTAGCCATTCTACTAGGTGTGAGGTGATACCTCAGAGTTGTTTTGATTTGCATTTCTCTAATTATTAGAGATTTAGAGCACTTTCTCATGTGCTTATTGATAGTTTTGATTTCTTTATCAGAAAATTGCCTATTCATGTCTCTTGCCCATTTATCAATTGGGGAATGGCTTTATTTTTTATACAATTAGTTTAACTCTTTGTATATTTGAGTAATTAGACCCTTGTCAGAGTTTTTTGTTATAAAGATTTTTTCCCAATTTGTTGTTTCCCTTCTGATCTTGGCTACATTGTTTTGGTTTGTACAAAAGCTTTTTAGTTTGATATCATCAAAATCATTTATTTTACATTTTGTAATTTTCTCTAACTCTTGCTTGGTTTTAAAATCTTTCCTTTCCCGGAGATCTGACAAGTATACTATTCTGTGTTCCCTTAACTTATTTATAGTTTCCCTCTTTATATTAAAGTCATTCACCCATTCTGAATTTATCTTGGTGTAGGGTGTGAGATATTGATCTAAACCTAATCTCTCCCATATTGTTTTCTAAATTTCCCAGCAGTTTTTGTCAAAGAGTGGATTTTTGTCCCCAAAAAATGGGCTCTTTGGGTTTATCATATACTGTCTTGCAGACGTCACTTACCCCAAGTCTATTCCACTGACCCTCCCTTCTGTCTCTTAGCCAGTACCATACTGTTTTAATGACTGCTGCTTTATAGTATAGTTTAATATCTGGTACTGCTAGGCCCCCTTCCTTCACATTTTTTCCCATTATTTCCCTTGATATTCTTGATCTTTTGTTATTCCAAATGAACTTTGTTATAGTTTTTCCTAATTCAGTGAAAAAGTTTTTTGGTAGTTTGATAGGTATGGAGCTAAATAGGTAAATTAACTTGGGTAGAATGGTCATTTTTATTATGTTAGCTTGTCCTACCCATGAGCAATCAATGTTTTCCCATTTGTTTAGATCTAGTTTTAATTGTTTGAAAAGTGTTTTGTACTTGTTTTCACATAATTCCTGTGTTTGTTTTGGTAGATAGATTCCTAAGTATTTTATATTATCTAGGGTGATTTTAAAAGATGTTTCTCTTTCTACCTCTTGCTGCTCTAATGTGTTGGAAATATATGGAAATGCTGATGATTTATGTGCATTTATTTTGTATCCTGCAACTTTGCTAAAGTTGTTGATTATTTCTACCAGCTCTCTAGGATTCTCTAGGGTTTTTTAAGTATAACATCATATCATCTGCAAAGAGTGATAGCTTAGTCTCCTCATTGCCTATTTTAATACCCTCAATTTCTTTTTCTTCTCTAATTGCTACTACTAGTGTTTCTAGTACTATGTTAAATAATAAAGGTCATAATTGGCATCCTTGTTTCACTCCTGATCTTATTGGAAAGGCTTCTAATTTATCCCCATTGCATATGATGCTTGTTGATGGTTTTAGGTTTATACTGTTTATTATTTTTAGGAAAGGTCCTTCTTTTCCTATACTTTCTAGTGTTTTTAATAGGAATTGGTGCTGTATTTTGTCAAAGGCTTTTTCAGCATCTATTGAGATAATCATGTGAATTTTGTTTGTTAGATTGTTGATATGGTCAATAATGTGAATGGTTTTCCTAATGTTGAACCAACCTTGCATTCCTGGTATAAATCCCACCTGATCATGGTGGATAATCCTCTTGATCACTTGCTGGAGTCTCTTTGCTAGTATTCTATTTAAGAATTTCGTATCTATGTTCATTAGGGAGATTGGTCTGTAGTTTTCTTTCTCTGTTTTTGATCTCCCTGGCTTTGGAATCAGTACCATATTTGTGTCATAGAAGGAATTTGGTAGGACTCCTTCTTTGCTTATTATATCAAATAATTTGTGTAGTATTGGGATTAGTTGTTTTTTGAATGTCTGATAGAATTCACTTGTGAATCCATTAGGTCCTGGTGATTTTTTCTTAGGAAGTTCTTTGATGGCTTGTTCAATTTCTTTTTCTGATATGGGATTATCTAGGTATTCTGTTTCTTCTGCTGTTAATCTAGGCAATTTATATTTTTGTAAGTATTCATCCATATCTCCTAAATTGTTATATTTATTGCCATATAATTGGGCAAAATAGTTTTTAATGATTGCCATAATTTCCCACTCATTAGAGGTGAGGTCTCACTTTTCATCTTTGATACTGTCAATTTGGTTTTCTTCTTTCCTTTTTTTTATTAGATGGACCAGTACTTTGTCTATTTTATCTGTTTTTTCAAAATACCAGCTTCTAGTCTTATTTATTAATTCAATAGTTCTTTTACTTTTGATTTTATTAATTTCTCCCTTCATTTTTAGTATTTCTAATTTAGTTTTCATCTGGGGATTTTTAATTTGCTCGCTTTCTAGTTTTTTAAGTTGCATGCCCAATTCATTAATCTCTGCCCTCCCTAATTTGTTAATATATGCACTCAAGGATATAAATTTCCCCCTGAGTACTGCCTTGGCTGCATCCCACAGAGTTTGGTAGGATGTCTCATCATTGTCATTCTCTTCAATGAAATTGTTGATTGTTTCTATGATTTCTTCTTTGACTAGCTGGTTTTGGAGAATCATATTATTTAATTTCCAATTAGTTTTTGATTTGCCTGTCCAGGTGCCCTTACTAATTATTCCTTTTATGGCATTATGATCTGAGAAGGTTACA
Source organism: Gracilinanus agilis (assembly GCF_016433145.1). NCBI lineage: Eukaryota > Metazoa > Chordata > Mammalia > Didelphimorphia > Didelphidae > Gracilinanus > Gracilinanus agilis. The sequence continues at coordinate 420,925,456 of NC_058132.1, read as the reverse complement.
TTCATTATTTCTGCTCTTTTGCATTTCTTTGCAATGTTTCTATGCCCTATTACATGGTCAATCTTTGTGAATGTACCATGTGCAGCTGAAAAGAAGGTGTATTCCTTTTTGTCCCTATTTATTTTTCTCCACATATCTATTAAATCTAATTTTTCAAGGATTTCATTCACCTCTCTTATGTCTTTCTTATTTATTTTTTGGTTAGATTTATCTAGGTCTGAAAGAGGAATATTTAGATCTCCTGCTATTATTGTTTTACTATCGATTTCCTCCTTGAGCTCTACCAGTTTCTCCTTTATGAATTTGGATGCTGTGCCATTTGGTGTATACATATTGAGCAATGTTATTTCCTCATTGTCTATACTCCCTTTTATCAGGATGTAATTACCTTCCCTGTCTTTTTTAATTATATCTATTTTTACTTTGGCTTTCTCAGAAATCATGATTGCTACTCCTGCCTTTTTTTCTCATTTGAAGCCCAAAAGATTTTGCTCAAGCCCTTTACTTTAAACTTGTATATGTCCACCCGCCTCATATGTGTTTCTTGTAGACAACATATGTTAGGATTTTGGTTTCTCATCCACTCTGCTATTTGCTTCTGTTTAATGGGTGAGTTCATCCCATTCACATTCAGAATTATAATTATCAGTTGTGTATTTGCCGACATTTTGGTGTCCTCCCCTACTTCTACCCCTTCTTCTTACTCTATTTCCTTTTAAAGCAGTGGTTTGCTTTAAGCCAGTAACCTTTGTCCCCTCCCTTGATTCACTTCCCTTTTTACCCCCTCCCTTATCATTCATTCCCCTCTTTTTATTTTTAAGGCCTAATGAGTTCCCTCCTCCTTCTTTCCCCCTCCCTTTTTTGACCTCCCCACTCCCCTGCTCCCCTTGGTTTATCCCTTCTGACTTTCTCAGTAGGGTTTGATAGAGTTTTATATCCCAATGGATATAGCTGCTCTTCCCTCTCAGGTTTAATTACACTGAGAGTAAGGTTTAAATATTACCTCTTAATGCTCTCTTCCTCTCCTTCTTATAATAGTATTCATCCCTTCTCCTCCCCATGACCTCTTTGTGTGTAATAGAATATCCTATTTTTCTTATTCCTTCCAGATTCTCTTGGCGTCCTCTCCTATTCACCCCCTTTTTCCCACCCCCCCATATCATCTTAGACCATTTAGTATTCCAACCTCTCCTTATGGATAATTCTTCTAATTATTATAATAGTGAATACTATAGTGGTGAACAGAGTTCACTACAGAGAATTATACATAGCATTTCTCCACATAGTAATACAGATAATTAGATCTTATTTAAGCCCTTAAAGAGTCAAATTTAAAAAATTATGAGTTTTCTTTCTTTTCCCTCTGTTTCTTATTTACCTTTTCATGTTTCTCTTGATTTTTGTGGTTGGATATCACACTTTCCATTTAGTCCTTGTCTCTTTTGTGTAAAAACTTGGAAATGTTCAATTTTGTTGAATGCCCATACTTTCCCCTGGAAGTATATAGTCAGTTTCGATGGGTAGTTGATCCTTGGCTGAAGGTGCAGCTCTCTTGCCTTTCTGAATACCGTATTCCAAGCCTTGAGGTCTTTTAGCATGGAGGCTGCCAGATCCTGTGTGCTCCTGATTGGTGCTCCTTGATATTTGAATTGTCTCTTTCTGGCTTCTTGTAAAATTTTTTCTTTTACTTGGAAGCTCTTGAATTTGGCTATTATATTCCTGGGGGTTGTCTTTTCTGGGTCTAGTGTAGAGGGTGATCTATGGATCCTTTCAATGTCTATATTGCCCTCTTGTTGTAGAACTTCAGGGCAATTTTGCTGAATAATTTCTTTTAGTATGGAGTCCAGATTTCTATTAATTTCTGCTTTTTCAGGAAGACCAATGATTTTCAGATTGTCTTTTCTAGACCTGTTTTCTTGATCTGTCAGTTTCTCATTAAGATATTTCATGTTTCCTTCTATTTTAACAGTATTTTGACTCTGTTTATTTATTCTTCCTGTCTTGAGAGATCATTGGCTTCTATTTGTCCAATTCTTGTCTTTAGAGACTGGTTTTCTGCTATAAGCTTTTGATTTTCCTTTTCAATTTGGTCTGGCCTGTTTTCCAGCTGTTTGATTTTGGTCTCCAAGTTGCTTATTAATTAATTTGATTTGGGGGCATCTTTTTCTAATTGCCCAATTCTAGCCTTTAGAGACTGGTCTTCCTTTTCAATCTGGTTATTTCTGGTCTTTGATTTACTTGCCTCACTTTCCAGTTGTGAAATCCTGCCTTTTAAACTGTTATTTTCTTGCCAGATCTCTTCCGTCTTTCTCATGATCTCAGATTTGAACTCTCCAAGTCCTTGTGACCCGTTTTCATTGTTTTGGGAAGGTTTGGATATGGTTACTTGTTTGTTCTCCTCTGCTGTTTGCTCTGTTGTCTGGATTTTTTCTGTGTAAAAATTGTTGAGTATTAATGTTTTTTTCTTCTTCATCTTTCTCTTCTGGTTTTCCTGATGATTCTGGTTTGCCATTGTAAGCTGGGTGCCCTTTCAGCTTTATGCTGGAGCCCAGCATCTGTCTGCGCTCTTTAGGTTCCTGAGGTTTCAAGTCTAGTTGTTCTGGGTCAAGCCTCCTGGTGATCTCCTTGCTTGTTCTTCTTTCTGAAGCTCCTTTAACAGTCTCAGGGAGCTGCTTCCGCAGTCAAGCACCCTTCTTCTGTGCCTTAGCCCAGGCCTGTGTCAGCCCCTTCGCCTGCGCCTGGGCTCAGGGTCTGTGTTCAGAGTCCATGAGTTCTTTAGCCTCTTTGGGGGTCTTAAGTCTTGCTGCTCTCAGGAACAAGCCCTGGTGAGCTGCCAGCGACTTAATGGGTGTACCAAGCTTGCTCTGACTCTTGTGCGCTGGCTTTGGCATTGTAGGTGGTATGGAGTGGAGGAGGGGGTTGCTCCACTCGTGTTTTCGTGAGAGCTGTTTCACCCCTTTATAGCATGGAAATGCCCAGATTCCACATACCTTAGATGCTGTGCCCTGTTGTGGGGTCCCTTCTTTTCTCTGGATTAGTTTTGATGTCTTCTTGAGGAGTCCTATATGCATGGGTTAGGAGAGGCCAAGCAGCTGCTTTTTACTCTGCCACCATCTTAACCCGGCTCAGTACCAGATTGTTTTGATAAGCACTGCCTTATAGTACAGTTTATGATCTGGAACTGCTAGGCCCCACTTTTTTTTTTTCATTAGTTACCTTGATATTCTTGATCTTTTGTTCTTCCAGATGAACTTTGTTATTATTTTTTCTAATTAAATAAAAAAGTTTTTTGGTAGTTTGATAGGTATGGTACTGAATTAGTAAATTAATTTAAGTTGGATTATCATTTTTATTACATTGGCTTATCCTGTCATGAGCAATTAATGGTTTTCCAGTTGTTTAGATCCAGTTTTAATTGTGTGAAAAGTGTTTGTAGTTGTGTTCATATAATTCCTGTTTGTTTTTACAGATAGAATCCCAAATATTTCATACTGTCTATAGGAATTCTAAATGGAGTTTCTTTTTCTAACTCTTGCTGCTGAGTTTTGTTGGAAATATATAGAAGTGCTGATGATTTATGTGGGCTTATTTTGTATCCTGCAACTTTGTTAAAGTTATTAATTATTTCCATTAGATTTTTAGTCAATTTCCTAGGATTCTCTAAGTATACCATCATATCATCTGCAAAGAGTGATAATTTAGTTTCCTCATTGCCTACTTTAATCCCTTCAATTTTTTTTCTTCTCTAATTGCTACCGCTTGCATTTCCAGCATAATGTTAAATAATAATGGTGATAATGAGCATACCTGCTTCATTCCTGATCTAATTGGGAAGGCTTCTAACTTATCTTTATTGCAGAAGATACTTGCTGATGATTTTAAATAAGTACTACTTATATACAGGAAAGACCCTTCTATTCTTATATTTTCTATTTTTTTTTAGTAGGAATGGGTGTTGTGTTTTATCAAAGGCTTTTCCTGCATCTATTGAGATAATCATGTGATTTGTTAGTTTGATTATTAATATAGTCAATTATGTGGATGGTTTCCCTAATATTAAAACAGCCTTGCATTCCTGGAATGAATCCCATCTGGTCATAGTGAATAATACTTGTGATATATTTCTGTAGTCTCTTTCTATTATTTTATTTAAGATTCTTGTATCTGTGTTCATTAAGAACATTGGTTTGTAGTTTTTTTTCTCTGTTTTTGGTCTTCCTGGCTTGGGTATCAGTACCATATTTGTGTCATAAAAAGAATTTGATAAGATCCCTTCTTTGCTTATTTTGTCAAATAGTTTATATAGTATTGGGATCAGTTGTTCTTTAAATGTTTGATAGAATTCACTTGTGAATCCATCTGGCCCTGGGAATTTTTTCTTAGGGAGTTCCTCATTGGCTTGTTCAATTTCCTTTTTCTGATTTGGAATTATTTAAGTATGCTATTTCCTCTTTTGTTAATCTAGGTGATTTATATTTCTGAAAATATTTACCCATTTCACCTAGATTGTCATTTTATTAACATATAATTAGATGAAAAATCTCCTAATAATTGCTTTAATTTCCTCTTCATTAGAGGTAAAATTGCCCTTTTCCTTTTTTGATATTGTTAATCTGATTCTCTTCTTCATTTTTTAAAATTAAATCAACTAAAACTTTATTTTTACTTTTTTAAAAAATAGAACAATTCCTAGTCTTATTTATTAGTTCAATAGTTCTTTTATTTTCAATTTTATTAATTTCTCCTTTAATTTTTAGAATTTCCAATTTAGCTTTGACTGGGGATTTTAAATTTGTTTTTTTTCTAGTCTTTTAGCTGGATGCTCAATTCATTGATCTTTTTTTTCCCTCTATTTTTTTGATATGTACACTCAGGAATATAAAATTTTCCCTGAGTACTGCTTTCATTGTATTCCATGGATTTTGATATATTGCCTCCTTATTGTTATTCACATCAATGAAATCAGTAATTGTTTCTATGATTTGTTTTTTAACCCATCAGTTTTGAAGAATTAGATTATTTAGTTTCCAATTTATTTTTAATTTGCCCCTCCATGAACCCTAATTAATTATAATTTTTATCACATGATAATCTGAAAAATTGCATTTATTATTTCTGCTTTTCTGCATTTGTTTGTGATGTTTGTATGCCCTAGTACATGGTCAATCTTTGTGAATGTACCATGTGCTGCTGAAAAGAAGATGTATTTCTTTTTATCCCTGTTCAATTTTCTCCAAATATCTATTAACTCTAATTTTTCTAACATTTCTTTTACTTACCTTACTTCTTTCATTTATTTTTTGATTTGATTTATCTAGTTTTGATAGGGGAAGGTTGAGATCCCCATGAGTATAGTTTTACTATATATTTCCTCCTCAAGTTCTTTTAATTTCTCCTTTAAAAATCTGGATTCTATACCATTTGATGTATATATGTTGAGTACTGACATTTCTTCTTTATCTATACTGCCTTTTATCAAGCTGTAATTGCCTTCCTTATCTCTTTAAATGAAATCTATTTTCACTTTAGCTTTGACTGAGATCATGATTGCTACTCTTGCCTTCTTAGATTCTGCTCCAGCTTCTTACCTTTACCCTGTGTGTGTCTACCTGCCTCAAGTGTATTATTCTGTTTTTTAATCCTTTCTGTTATCTACTTCAGTTTTATAAACAAGTTCATCCCATTTATGTTCATAATTATGATTACCATCCCTGCTTTCCCCTCCATTTTGACTTTCTCCTTTAATACTGCCCTTTCTCCTTTTCCCTCTTTCCCTCCTCTCCATTGTTTTGCTTTTAGTCAGTCTCCCCTCTTCCCTCTCCCTTATATTCCTCCCCTTCCCACCCACCTCCCTTTTTAATGCCATAGTACTAAAGAGTCTTTTGATTGTACCCCTAGCCTTTCCCTTCCTCATATTACTCCCTTCCCCACTACCATGTTTCTTATCTTTCTTCTACTTCTCTTTAGGACAAGATACAATTCTATATTGCAATGAACCTGGCTGTTCTTCCTTCTCTGAGCCAGTTCCATAAAACAGTACAGTTTAAATATTACGCATCACCAACCCCTTCTTCCCTTCCATTATATTAGTCTTCTTCCCCCACCATTGCTGCACACTTCTTTATGTGATATAATTTATCCCATTTTACTTCTCTTTTCCCATTTCTTTCAGTAGTTCCCTCTTTTTCACCTCTAGTTTTATTATTTTTTTGGACATATCATCCTAAACAGATTACAAACACACCCTCTATATATACTTCTTCTAATTATTATGATAATGATAAATTTAAGAGTTACAAATATCATCTTCCCCTATAGGAATATAAACTATTTGACCATATTGATGCCCTTAATTTTTGTTCTCTTTCTTTTTTATCTTTCTATGCTTCTCTTGAATTTTGTATTTGGGCATCAAATTTTGTGCTTAAGTTTGGTATTTTCTTCAGGTTATTTTGGAAATCTTCTATTTTATTAAATGACTACACTTTTTCATGAAAGAATATAGTCAGTTTTGCTGGGTAGTTGTTTCTTGGTTGTAAACCCAGTTCTCTTGCCTTCTGAAATATATTCCCAGCCTTCTGGTCCTTCAATGTGGAGGCTGCCAAATCCTGTGTAATCTGACAGGCTCCATGATAGTTGAATTGTTTCTTTCTGGCTGCTTATAGTATTTTCTCTTTGGGTTGGGAGCTCTTGAATTCAGTTATAGCATTCCTTGGAGTTGTCATTTGGGAATTTAATTCAGGAGGTGACTGGTGGATTCTTATAATCTCTATTTTACCCTCTTGTTCAAGAATATCAGGGCAGTTTTCTTAGATAATTTCCTGTAGTAGGATGTCTAAGATTTCTATTTCTTAAATTGTATATCCTGGATCTATTTTCAAGGTCAGTTTTTTTTCAATGAGATATTTCATATTTTCTTCCATTTTTTCAATCTTTTGATTTTGTTTTATTGTTTCTTGATGTCTCTTGAAGTCATTAGCTTCTATTTGCCCAATTCTAATTTTTAAGAACTAAATTTCTTCCATGACCTTTGAATCCACCTTTTCCATTGGCCCATTCTTCTTTTCAAATAATTCTTTTCCTCATTTAATTTTTTTGCTGCTCTTCCTAATAAGTCAATTCTGAGCATTTAAGACTGTTTTCTTCCTATGATTCATGTGCCTTCTTTTCCACATGATTTATTTTGCTTTTTAAGTTATTGTTTTCTTTTTCCCATTTTTTCTTCAGCCTGTCTTTTTTAATTTGTAAATTCCTTTTTGAGCTCTTCCAGAGCCTGAGGTCAATTCCCAGTTTCTTTTAAAGTTTTGCTTGAAGTTCCTTGGATCCTGTCATCCTCTGTTGGTTTTCTTAGAAATAGAAATTTTGTGTCATTCCCTTCTGTTAAAGCTAAATTAAACTCTGGTCTTTAATTTCCATAAAGTTTATTAATATTTACTTGAATAAGAGAAGGCAGACAACTAGAGAGAAAGAAGTCTATTCTAAACTAGTCACATGGTACTCCTCCACATGGCTCTCTCTCAGCCACTTCCCTTTCACAAGGTACTTGAGTGAATAGAGAAAGGCCACTTCCTGGAACTCTCTTTTATATCTTCTCCTTTATCCCTGGATTTTAACCTGATCCTTTCCATGTAATGTGCCTAGGTCTATCCTGTGACCCATACTGGAGCGCACTGACATGATGTAGCACATACAGTACACAGGTAGGATATCAGTACTTGATCCTAGGAGGGAGGGTTCCCTTCACATACTTTTTCCCTATTTATTCAATTTTTCTTTCTTTTTTTCCTCTGTGGACTATACACTAGTTCCTCTGCTGGTTTCATGGAGCTGCTCTGCCCTGAGGCTGGGACTTCAGTCTTCTCTCTCCTCTGCTGATATACTGGATTAAGCCAAGAGTTAATCTGCCCTGGGGCTGAATCTTCACCACAGGCAGTGTTGGGGCCAAGATACCCAGCCAGGTGGCCCCAGTTCCTCCCTGCCAGAGCTCAGAATCTCAAATGGTGTGTCTGAGATGTTCCTTTGGAGTTGCAGTCCCTGCCTCAGTTCCCAAAGTCAGCCCACATCTAATTGCAGGTCTCATTGTGACAGGTAGAAAGGGAGTATGGTTCATCCAGCCTACTTTTATTTCCCCTCTCCTTTTCATACCACAGAAATCAACTCTCTCTGCCTACCTTTCAAGTTTTCTTCAACAGAAGAACCCATGACTCCATCTCATTGTTGGGTTTGAATTTCTGTATTTTTGAAGTGCTTTTTAAAGATTAGTATGGAAGGGTGGTCAGAGAGGTTTCAGCTTTTGCTACTCATAAGCCTCCATCTTAACTCCCAAACTGACAAATATTTATGAGCTGGGTTGGAATTATTATAAATTTTTTTGATAAAAAGTTATCCAGGGGGCAGGTGGGTGGCTCAGTGGATTGAGAGTCAGGCCCAGAGAGGGGAAGTCCTGGGTTCAAACCTGGCCTCAGACACTTCCTAGCCGTGTGACCCTGGGCAAGTCACCTGACCACCATTGTCTAGCCCTAACCACTCTTCTGCCTTAGAACCAATACACAGTATTGATTCTAAGATGGAAGTTAAGGGTTTAAAAAAATTATCCAATGATTGCAAAGCATTTTACCATTATGAACTTAATTTTTTTAACATGCCAAAACAAGGTGTATTTATTAAGATTATCTAATGTATGAAGATTATCTAATGTATGAAGTGGCACAAAGAAGATGTCCTTCAGGTCAGTAATCACCTAACATTTTAGCTGGGAAAAAAAATTCATAAACCAAATTCTCGCTTTAAGGGCACTTAGCTCTAAGTTTAGTTCACCTCCCTATGATTTCATTCCTAGTCTTTTTCCATGGCAGATAACACCTATCAGAACTATAAGCTGAGTCACATCAAAAATGTTCTAAGAATATGACAAGCATAACAGGAAAGAGTCCTTGTTTCTCAACCACACAAATGCTACTTAAACTTATCTAACTAGCACATATTATTAAAATTTTTTCAACTCTGACAGACAAATACAATCATTAATCTTGTCTGCTGAATGTTCTCATTCCAATCATATTCAGAGGCCTGAGACTAGCTCAGAAAGCTGGGAAGTGACCCTTGCTGCTAACAGTGTCTGCTACTCAAAATGAAATAGGAGCAGTTCAGTGTCTGAGTAAGGAGGAAAGAAACGAAAAAACCTTTGAGTTTGGTCTCAGAAGAATTTTCCAGCTGGATTTGGGGGAACCAGAACCACCCCACTCCACCCTCTACCCCTTGCCTCCTTCCCCCAGCTTGCTTGATGGCAGCCCAAGAAGAAGCAAGACCAAGCATCTTCTGAATGTTCTGTCTAATAGACAAGGTCTGTAACCTAACAGATTTTGATGAAATAGTCCTTGAATATAGGAAACAGGAGTGAAGGGAAGCTTTGCCACTACCCTGCCATCAGATATGGAGTTGAACATTCCCATCAGGGCAGTAAAACAAAAGCCAATTGCAAACATCGATTTCATTCTAACCATTGACAGTTTCCTGTTGTTATTCTTTAGCTTCTTCTGCCTCTCTATTTTCTTCTTTTGCTCACGACCAGATGATTCCGATATTGTTTCCTTCTTCTTTTCCAATTTTTGCTCTGCTTTTCCACTTCAGCTTTTAATCTCTTATACTTGTCCGTCCTGTAAACCAGTACCCAATTTATACCCTCGCCCAGCAGCGAGATGCACTTGGAGATGAAAACAACGAGGAGAGTGTCAGCAAACATAGTGCTCACCCTGCATCTCCAGGCTGCAGCTCCCGAGCCCCTCTAGAGGGGGCGGGGAAACACCTGTGGCAGCTCAGGAAAGGGAGTAGAAGGCGAGCTTAAAGTGTTTTGAGAGATAGCAACTTACTTCAAAGGAAAGTTATTAGGTAAAATTTTGCTAAGATTTAGTGAAAATATGTGTGAGTAAAGAATCAGATCTCCTGGCTCAGTTTTTCTGTACAGAAAAAAATACATTACTTGGGTTTCTTGAACAATAAATTTCCATAAAACCAAATGACTCCACAGAAAATAAAGATTGGATGTGTGTGTGTGCATGCGTGGGTTTTTTTTTTTTTGTAGTTATTGTCTATTATTTACGTTGGCGCCATCAGTCAGTCAATAAGCATCTAAGTCAGAGCTGTACTAAGTGCTGGTTACTTTATAAACAGATGGACAATAAGAAAACAATTCTTGTACTCTGAGTCTTAAGAACTCAAAAGTAAAAATGCCAAATTGTTTGGGAAGGACTTTGTTTTCCAAGCAACTGGTATTCTTCAACTTTAACCTTAACATGTTCATTAACACATGAAATAGAATACTTTTGGTAGAATGGAAGCCACTACCATTTAAAATATTTTTCATGCAAATAATAAAATAAACAGGTCAGGGGTGGGTGGGGGGAAGAACCTATATTATAGGTCAACTGGGAAGTTATTGAGACTTTGTCTTGTATCATATCAGACTTTAAAATCCACCTCATCCCTAATCCAAAATTAGGGATTTTAGATTAGAAACTGTCTGCAAGAAAATATTTTCCCAATTTCCTGCCTCTTTTCTAATTGTAGCTTCATTTGGTTTTGTTTGTGCAAAAACTTTCAACACCCTCATTTAGCAGAGAGATTGACTTGCTCAACATCATAATAGCAGTAAGTATTAATGGTAGACTTTCAGCACATGCCCTCTGACTCCAAATCCTTCATACCCTTTTCTGTACCACACTGTCACTGCAAAAAGCCCACAGTAGCACCAAAGCTCTAGAGCCTGAATGGACCCAGGAGGCCAAATAGTACAGACACACCCTCATTTTACATATGAAGGAACTGATCACCAGGGAAACAGAGAGCCAAAGTCTCACAAATTATAAAAGCAGAATTTGAACTCACGTCCTGTCTTCAATTTATTTGGTCTACATTTTGTATATAAATAGCTGTTCGTGTATTGACTCTCCAAAGAGACTTTGAATTCCTCGAGATACAGAACTAATATTTTGTTTGTATGTATTTCTAACACTTAGCACAGTGCTTGGAACATAGTGGGCGTAAATACTGACAACTTTAGTTGACTCTGTCATGTTGTCTACAGTTAGCAGACAGTTTTCCTTCACTTCAGCCTCATGTCCAGAAGTACTCAAATGTTTACATTAATAGAGAAATGAGAATTTGTAGTCAAAATGAAGTTAGTTTCTTCCCCATCCTTGAATACAAAGAGTATTGATAGTATTTCTAGCCTGCTTGGCTAGAGCCAAATGAACAATCTGCTTGTGATACCATTATCAACAGTCTAACAAACAAAAATCACATGATTATCTCAATAGATGCTGAAAAAGCCTTTGACAAAATACAGCATCCATTCCTGTTGAAAACATTGAAAAATATAAGAATAGAAGGACCTTTCCTAAAAATAATAAATAGTATATACCTAAAACCATCAACAAGCATTATATGCAATGGGGATAAATTAGAAGCCTTCCCAATAAGATCAGGAGTGAAACAAGGTTGCCCATTATCACCTTTATTATTAAACATAGTACTAGAAACACTAGCAGTAGCAATTACAGAAGAAAAAGAAATTGAAGGTATCAAAATAGGCAAGGAGGAGACTAAGGTATCACTCTTTGCAGATGATATGATGTTATACTTAAAAAATCCTAGAGAATCAACTAAGAAGCTGGTAGAAATAATCAACAACTTTTGCAAAGTTGCAGGATACAAAATAAATGCACATAAATCATCAGCATTTCCATATATTTCCAACACATTAGAGCAGCAAGAGGTAGAAAGAGAAACACCATTTAAAATCACCCTAGACAATATAAAATACTTGGGAATCTATCTACCAAAACAAACACAGCAATTATGCGAAAACAACTATAAAACATTTTCCAAACAAATAAAACTGGATCTCAACAATTGGAAAGCCATTAATTGTTCATGGGTAGGATGAGTTAACATAATAAAGATGACCATTCTACCCAAGTTAATTCATCTATTTAGCACCATACCTATCAAACTACCAAAAACTTCTTTACTGAATTAGGAAAAACTATAACAAACTTCATATGGAATAACAAAAGATCAAGAATATCAAGGGAAATAAAGGGAAAAAATGCGAAGGAAGGGGGCCTAGAAGTACCAGATATTAAACTATACTATAAAGCAGCAGTCATTAAAACAATATAGTACTGGCTAAGAGATAGAAGGGAGGATTAGTGGAATAGACTTGGGGTTAATGACATCAGCAAAACAGTATATGATAGACCCAAAGAGCCCAACTTTTGGTACATGAATCCACTATTTCACAAAAACTGCTTGGAAATTTGGAAAACAATATGGGAGAGATTAGGTTTAGATCAACATCTCACACCCTACACCAAGATAAATTCAGAATGGGTGAATGACTTGAATATAAAGAGGGAAACTATAAATAAGTTAAGTGAACACAAAATAGTATACCTGTCAGATCTCTGGGAAAGGAAAGATTTTAAAACCAAGCAAGAGTTAGAGAGAATTACAAAATATAAATTAAATGGTTTTGATTATATTAAGCTAAAAAGCTTTTTACAAACAAAAACAATGTAGTCAAAATCAGAAGGGAAACAACAAATTGGGAAAAAATCTTTATAACAAAAAACTCTGACAGAGGTCTAATTACTCAAATATACAAGGACTTAAAGCAATTGTATAAAAAATCAAGCCATTCCCCCATTGATAAATGGGCAAGAGACATGGATAGGCAATTCTCAGGTAAAGAAATCAAAAGTATCAATAAGCACATGAGAAAGTGTTCCAAATCTCTAATAATTAGAGAAATGCAAATCAAAACAACTCTGAGCTATCACCTCACACCTAGCAGATTGGCTAAAATGAAAGAAGGGGAGAGTAATGAATGCTGGAGGGAATGTGGCAAAATTGGGACATTGATGCACTGCTGGTGGAGTTGTGAACTGATCCTACCATTCTGGATGGCAATTTGGAACTATGCTCAAAGGGCTATAAAAGAATGCCTGCCCTTTGATCCAGCCATAGCATTGTTGGATTTGTACCCCAAAGAGATCATAGATAAACAGACTTGTACGAAAATATTTATAGCTGTGCTTTTTGTGGTGTCAAAGAAATGGAAAAGGGGGGTATGTCCTTCAACTGGGGAATGGCTGAACAAACTGTGGTATATGCTGGTGATGGAATACTATTGTGCTAAAAGGAATAATAAATTGGAGGAATTCCATGTGAACTGGAAAGACCTCCAGGAACTGATGCAGAGGGAAAGGAGCAGAGCCAGAAGAACATTGTACACAGAGACTGATATACTGTGGTAAAATTGAATGTAATGGGCTTCTGTACCAGCAGCAATGCAATGACACAGGACAGCTCTGAGGGATTTATGGTAAAAAACGCTACCCACATTCAGAGGAAGAACTGCAGGAGAGGAAACATATAAGAAAAACAAATGCTTAAAAGCATGGGTTCAGGCGGACATGATTGGGGATATGGACTCGAAACTACCACACCAATGCAAATATAAACAATTTGGAAATAGGTCTTGAACAAGGACACATGTTACAACCAGTGGAAATGTGCATGGGCTATGGGGGGTGGGGCAGGTGGTGAAGGGAAAAGTAGGAGCTTGAATCATGTAACCATGTTAAAAATGAATATTAATAAATGATTAAAAAAAGATATCATCTCATGATGTCATTTGTCCTCATCTAAAACAAAGGACAAACAATGACAGAGTCATATAACAGCACACAGATTTTCCTCTGTGCAAAGAAAAATTTCATCTATCAAGGCATTATCACCAGCAACTTCAAAACAAAGGCCACTAGAGAAAGAAAAGGAAGTTCAAGATACACAAAGTTCACTCTAATTTATCTAGAATCAAGATGGTGAGTTAACTTGAGCTGAAATTATAAAGTTCTCAGATATGACTTTTGTTTGATTTTGAAATCACTGCACTACTATATCAAGTGTTCAGATATTGGTGTACTTAAAAAAACCTACCTAAGCCTAAAATAATAGTTACAGGTTTGAAATATTCATGTGTCCTAAATAAGGCCACCACTTTAAGAAAACATTCAAACACTGTAACTTAGATGCAAAATTGAGCTCCATTTTGCTCAGGAAATGCAACCCAAGCCTTACAAGTTATTGCTAGATGAACGTCAGGCTTTCCTTCTAACTAGAATGAGATAAATTAATTGACTCCTTTTGAAAAGTTGTACCTTAATTAACATCCCTTTCCCCAACTTTAATGCTACATGAAATAAATTCCTAAAATACATTTTTCTTAGCCAAAAAGGGGCTCTTTGTGCTTATCAAGAAGCAAAATTTTAGGTTAATGACAAACGAGACAGAAAAAAAAAAGGCAGAGTCTTTGCTCTCAGGGAGCTCACAGTAAAATCCTATGTTTTGAAATAGTGGATTGAAATAGTGGGGTACACTGAGGTGTGTAGATGATACCCCAGTCCCCTTTTAGTGTAGTAAACTTCTGTGCCTTATTAAACTGAGTCAGCCACAACTAAGTCTTCCAAGCAGTTGTAAAAACTAACAGGTTTATTGGTAAATAAGAGATAGGAAGGGAGGATTGAGGATTGAGGATGCCCTAATCACTCATTCTTTCACTTCCCATTTCCCTCTAAGTCTAGCATGAGGTGGACTCTTCTGTTTCTTGAGGCTCCCTACGAACCTTTTCTGTTTCTGGCTAATACCCCAAAAGCCCTCTCTATTCTTCCTAACACTATAAATCCTCCTTTTGTTGGTTTATCAGGATGTGACAGGTTTCAGGATAAAAGAATGAACTCTGGATGTTGAAGTTCAACCTGGCTGGGTCAGGTCTGAGGTTGACCCTCAGCCCTCACACCAACAACTGCCTCTAGACAACGATGTTTTTAGTCAGGGTTGAGAGTTTGTAGGATCTTCTTCAAGATGGTTTCTTCTGATGAGGAAAGATACTCCCAGAGAAATCAAAAAGTTTCCCTTCTCTCACTCACAGACTGGTAGAAACAGGATCAGCAGAGATAAGCTTCTTCCTCTCTCAGCTCCAAGAAAGGAAGAACACCATTGGTGCTCCTTCAAAATCTCTCCTGCCATATTTCAGAATCTCCTGTCCTAAGAGTTCCTAGCATGCGGTCGTGCTGGCCTCTTCAAACCAACTTTTAACTATACTTAAACTATACTTAAATTCATTTATATTTCTGTAATTTCTATACCATATATATATACACATATATATATATATATATGATAATTTGAAGAGCATCTCAAAGACTAGACACTAGAACTGAGGGGAACACCAGAGACTTGAAGGAAGCCAGAGAAGCCTGGAAGTGGAGAGGAGGAAGAAGAAAGTTCAAAGCATTGAGGACAGCCAGTGAAAGGATGTGGAGTCCAGAGATGAAAGATTGGATATAAGGACCAATAAAAGAGGCCAGTGTCACTGGGTCATAGACCAGTAAATGGGAATAAAGTGTAAGAACATGAAAAATGTAAGAAAAGTTCATTTTGATAGGGAGTGGACAATGGACTGGAGTGGAGAAAGACATATAACAGGAAGACCAGCCAGAAAATTATTGAAATAGTCCAATCATGAAGTGATAATGGCCTGCAGCAGGATGGTGGCATTGTTAGAGAACAGAAGAGGATATGTATGAAAAATGTATGAAAAATTCTGTGAAAGCAGAATCAGTAGGACTTGGCAACATTACATATGAGCAAGGATTCAAGAATGGTACCTATGATGCAAACCTTGATGACTAGCAGTATAATGAAACCTTTGATAGTAACAGGGAAGATAGAAAAAAGGCACAATTTTAGGGAAGTTTAAAAGTTCAATTCTAGATATGCTACATTTATGATGTCTAAAGGATATCCAGTTTGAGGTGTTCAAAAGTAATTGAAGATGAGGGGCAGCTGGGTAGCTCAGTGGATTGAGAGCCAGGCCTAGAGACGGGAGGTCCTAGGTTCAAATCTGGCCTCAGACACTTCCCAGCTGTGTGACCCTGAGCAAGTCACTTGACCCCCATTGCCTACCCTTACCACTCTTCCACCTATAAGTCAATACACAGAAGTTAAGGGTTTAAAAAAATAAACAAATAAGTAATTGAAGATGTACGACAGTAGGTTAAGAGAGAGGTGAGGCCTGGAAAAATAGATCTGAATAATACCAGCACAGAAATGATAATTGAATCCATGGGAGCTATTTCTCGGATGCTCAAGATTTTTCCAAAACAAAGTAAAAACCAGCCTTGTAGGAAACATTTCCTTAAAACATTTAAAGAATTTATTCCAACAATCCCAACTTCAGTTTGCAAATCAAAGACTAACGGTCCAAGAAAATCCCCTAATTTACTTTCTATGGATAGGGAATATATTGATACTTTTAGATTTAGTCTGGATTTTTATCATTGCAATGTTAAGACCACTTTTTTACTATACAATAATGTAAATATTTCAGATGGCATATCAAAAGAGTAAACTACAGTATTGCTAAAACAAATAAAAGTCTTTTATTTTGGGATTCTTTTATTATTCCATAGTATATATGTGTATATGTATATGTTATATATATATATTTTGGTCATTTATTTTATACCATTGTCTTCATTCTTCCCTAGATTCATCTGTTGTTATGGATGGAATTTTAAAATGATACTTTCAAAATGGAGTTATTTGAAGAAATAGAAGTTAGGAGACTTTGTTCACTTTTTGATATATAAGAATCAAGTTAAAATTACTATTAATAAAATTATTCTTTCATATTCCAATTCACAGTTTCTTTCTCTCTACATTTTTTCTATCTCTCCTCTATTATCCTCCCACATTTTTAAACCTTCTTCTACATGATTTTAGATCATTCTTGAGTATTGTATTAATTGAAGAAAATATCTCGTATTTCTCTAGGAACTCTCCTGATGACTGCAGTGTTACAAAGGGTGGGAAGATGGTCAACAGTCAAGAAAATGTTGGAATGAATTATGGCAGCTTTTTGGAGGAGAAGCAAATTCTGTCAACCAACATGCCGATAAATGAACGAAGGGTTATTGTGCCTGCAGGTCAGAAGTTTACAAATTTCAGTTTGGGATTTGTGATAATTTGATTACTGGAGAGACCACTGAATTTCGTTTTTTCAGTCTGAATTGTTGTTGTGCTATTTATTCATCTTGAGACATGGGTAAGACAAAGTCTCTTTTCCCTTATTTCCTCATATGTAAAATAGGCATAAAAGTACTTTGACAACATAGCCCAAATGCTTGCTGTTAAAAAAAAAGGTTTTGTTAACTTAAAGACATAGTATAAATGTAAGCATTAACATTTTGTGAGAAAATAGTACTAACAGTAATTATAATAAAAGTTAAACTGAATAATAAAGGATTCATTGCTCAAGACTCCATTCAGATTGAAAGTCTTTCCCAGTCAGTCCTCTGACATTACACTATCTTGCCCTTTCAACTTACCTTCTTTTTGCATTTTTCTATAAGCCTAGTTATTTATATGTAGTCCCCCTGTTACAATGTTTGCTCTTGGAGGGCAGGGGCTTTAAAAAAAATTGTATTACTTAGAACAAGTATAGTCCTTGGATCAAAGTAAACACAATAAATACTTGTT
Organism: Gracilinanus agilis; assembly: GCF_016433145.1. Classification (NCBI taxonomy): domain Eukaryota; kingdom Metazoa; phylum Chordata; class Mammalia; order Didelphimorphia; family Didelphidae; genus Gracilinanus; species Gracilinanus agilis. Next base: position 420,907,852 of record NC_058132.1, on the reverse strand, counting down.
TACTGACATTGATTTTAGTCTACAAATAATAATTTTGAAATTTTTTTATTTTGAAAAATATTAATATACATGAACACAAGTATAAAAAGAAAAACAAAAACAAAAAAGATCATGTATGAAACTATGATTTTTTTCTGATATGCAGATTTTTAAAAATATTTAAGATATTCTACTTAATGTGTTTAAAATATCATAATTCTTTGTATATACCTCTAAGACTTCTCTTATCATCTTTTGTGCATTTAAAAAATGCTCCACTGACATTTTTTTGGCAGAAATGTTACATGTTTTTTCCACTACATTCTCCAAATTCCTAAACTCCAACTTAAAAAAAAATAAAACCTCAAAACAAATAAAAATAGTCAAACAAAATAAGTCACATATTGGTCATGTCTGAAAATATTTACTTCATGCAACACCTCTAGTCTATCATTCTAAGAGTTAGTATACATGATTCATCACTAATCAACTGGAGTCCTAATTGGCCATTGAACTGTTGAGTAATGAAGACATTAAAGGTTGCATTTGTTTTTAATATAATAATTTTATAAATTGTCTTCCTTTATTTGCTTCACTCTGCATCCATTTATATGTCTTTTCAAGTTTATCCATCATTTAAATTTTTATCATCCAATAATATTCAAATACATTCATATAATTCCTATTTCCCAATCAATACTTTCCAGTTCTTTGCTAAAACAAAAAGTGCCACTGTGAATAATCATTGTTTTTACCCTCTTTATTTGATCTTTAGTGGGGAATGGGAGGATAGTGAGATTTTTACAGTTTAATAGCTTTTGGGGTTTAATTCCAATTTGTTTTCCATAATGGATTTGCCAATTCATAACTTTATCAACATTTCTTTAAAAGACTGTGAGAAGATTTTGGCACATTAGAACACAGAAGAGCCCAGACACTCCACAAACACCCCTCTGAAAAAACCTAAAAAATGATAAATAAGTAACAATAATAAATAAAATAAAATGGAATCAGCTATAATCTCCATGTAATCCAGAACTACACAGAAAGGTTATGAGGATTCTGTAAAATTGCAGAGACAACCTAGGTGGAAGGGGAAGTACATAATAGCATTAGGATACAAGGCCAATGCATTCTCAGCATGGAAAAACCTAGGGACCTCATCAGTTATGGGATACAAAACTAGGTGAATTTCCAGGAAGTCTGTGCTTAAATCAGAATCTAAGAAGTCCATGCCCAATTCAACAAGGACTTGGGGTTGAAACATATCAGGAGACAAATACGGACTATTCCTACTGAAAATAGGGTTTAGCTTTAGCCACAAAATTCAGGATCCAGTGGTATCTTAGCTACACTATCTAGAAGTACAAGAATGGAGTTTGATTTAAACATAATCCCCTAATCCTAAATCTGAGGCTGGAGATAAAAATTGAACAGGAGGAAATGCCTATTTTAGATTAAGACAAGCCTAATGAGTAAAACAAGAAGACAATAATACCATTAATTCAAGTAGAGCTCTATAGAAAAGAATATTCTGTCCAAAAGAAATAGAATAAATTAAGTAAGAGAGACAAAATGAACAGCCAGAAAGGAAAAACTACAATGGCAGTGAATTTATTATGTTATCTAAGAGCTAAACTCTCTGCAAATTATAATGGGCTAAACAAAATATAACCACTTCATGAGATGATAGAAATATTAAAACAGAAAGAAAAGATGGAAAAAATAAGAAAATACCCTATCAAAAACAATTCATCTGGAAAACAAGAAGACATCAGGCCTGAAGAGCATAACAAAAAAAAAGCATGAAATCATAATCGAAAGTTGAACTGCTGGAGGTTACTGACACCTGGAAAATGAGAAAACAGAATTTTCAATGATTCTGGAAAAGAGAGAGGCTGACAACTGTGCAACTGTGCCTCATTTAAATGCAATTCATTCTTGAGTTAAGACATCACCCTCATAATCCTTTTTGAAAACAAAAGATGAACAGCAACATCCTCTCTAATACTTATAAGAACTACAATTTCTAGGAATGAAGCAAAAACAACAACAACAAAAAACCAGAAAAAGAGAGACAGAGAACAAGATCAACAGTTTGATAGCAAAAAATCTTTAAAATAGGAACCCCAAATAAGTACCTCAAAAGTTTTACTCCTTTGAAAAATACAGAGAATGAAGGGCTAAAGTATAAATACCATAAATGAAAGAACAAAAGTCTAGAATAGATAGAAAAGCAAACATGAATGAGTAATGAGAGTAAGAAATCCTTTTTAGAATAAGATGCAGAAAATGAAAAATTTTCTTTCTCTGTTTTTGATCTACCTGGCTTTGGAATCAGTACCATATTTGTGTCATAAAAGGAATTTGGTAAGACTCCTTCTTTGCTTATTATATCAAATAATTTGTATAGTATTGGGATTAATTGTTCTTTGAATGTTTGATAGAATTCACTTGTGAATCCATCAGGCCCTGGCGATTTTTTCTTAGGGAGTTCTTCAATTTCTTTTTCTGATATTGGATTATTTAAGGATTCTATTTCTTCTGCTGTTAATCTAGGCAATTTATATTTTTGTAAATATTCATCCATATCACCTAGATTGCTAAATTTATTGCCACATAATTGGGCAAAATAGTTTTTAATGATTGCCTTAATTTCCTCTTCATTAGAGGTGAGGTCTCCCTTTTCATCTTTGATACTATTAATTCGGTTTTCTTCTTCCTCTTTTTTTATTAGATTTACCAGTACTTTATCTATTTTATCTGTTTTTTCAAAATACCAGCTTCTAGTCTTATTTATTAATTCAATAGTTCTTTTACTTTCGATTTTATTAATTTCTCCTTTGATTTTTAGTATTTCTAATTTAGTTTTCATCTGAGGAATTTTAATTTGTTCATTTTCTAGTTTTTTAAGTTGCATGCCCAATTCATTAACCTCTGCCCTCCCTAATTTGTTAATATATGCACTCAGTGATATAAATTTTCCCCTTAGAACTGCTTTGGCTGCATCCTGTCTCTAGGCCTGGCTCTCAATCCACTGAGCCACCCAGCTGTACCCGGAAACGAAAATTTTTAAAATAAAAAAATAAGTTTAAAGGGAGCAGAGAAATTCTACTAGACTACCTAACTTAAAGGGAAAAGAATTGAGTAGTAATATAAAAGCAAGCAAGAAAAAAGGAATTAGTAAGCAAAATGCCAAAATTTGGGAAAAGGGAGAATTAAGGCCAAGAGGAAGGGAGCCAGTGGGAATACAGTTAAAATTACTAAAACGACATAGAAGAAAAACTGAAAATTTTATTTGGAAATAAATAATAGAGATCAATTGAAGAAAATATAAACCTAACTCTAATAACTTTAAATCTGAATTGATTAAACATTAACATAAAAGGAATGACAGATTGGGGAAAAAAAAACCAAAATCCCACAAGCAGTTATTTATTAGAAATATATTTTAGGAGGCAGCTGGGTGCCTCAGTGGATTGAGAGCCAGGCCGAGGGATGGGAGGTGCTGGGTTCAAATCTGGCCTCAGACACTTCCTAGCTGTGTCACCCTGGGCAAGTCACTTAACCCCCACTGCCTAGCCCTTACCAAAACACAGTATTGATTCTGAGACAGAAGGTAAGGGTTAAAATATATATATGTATATATATATATACATATATATATTTAAAACAAAGACAATAAAAATGAGAGATTGAAAAAACTTGCTATCCATAAGGTGAATTAAAAAAAGAAGTTACAATCATGCTATCAAAGTAAAAACAAAATATTCAAAATGTAAAATGGGATAAACAAGGAAAAGACATTATTTTGAAATGAGTCATAAATGGCAAATCAGTATTAAAGTTTTATATGTCCTAATATCTAAATTCATAAAAGAAACATTAACTGAAATATAAGAAGACATAGACTAACACAATCAGCATATTTTAAAATCCCTCTCAGTTCTGGATAGGCCTAATAGAAAGATAACAAAAAGGAAAAATAAAAAACTGGACAAAATTCAGGGAAAACAAGGACTAAAAGGACTCCTAAAAATATGTCTTTCCCAGCACCACTTATATAAAATGGCAGAAATAGTAAACGTGTCCTTTAGAGACCAAAACACATAAAACAGAGTAATCAGTTCTGGGTCTACAAACAGTATCACAGATCCAAATATAGACTTAACAATGAAATCCTATCAAATACATGAGAGAAAAGAACAAATTATAGAAATATGAAATTTGAAGAGTAAAACAAACAGAACCAAGAGAATGTTATATACAACAATAGAAATATTATTTGAAGAATGGCTCATGATGTCCACCTCCAGAGAAAGAAATGGTAAATAAAAATAAGCAAGACATAGTTTTATGTATACGCATATCTTTTTGTCATATGCCTTCTGTAATTGTGGGGAGGGAGGGAGTTGCCTGGATATTTTAATGTAACAAATGAACAAATAAATAAATTTAAATTTAAACAATCTTTGTGCCAGTGATCATCAGATCTACCTATCCTACCCTAAACTCTCTGCTAACCTCCAACTGTCTTTCAGACATTTTGAATTAGATGTCCAGTAGACATCTTAAACTTAGTGTGTTCAAAACTGAGCTCATTTTCTTTACTTCTTATCCTCCACTCTCTGAATATCCTTATTTCTATAGTGACAACAACATCCTCCTAGTTCCTTAGGTATAAAACCAAGGTATCCTTCTTAACTCTTCATTATCTCAACCCTCATATCCAATCTATTACTGAGGCCTTTGGAACATGTTTCAATTGTGCCCCCTTCTCTCTTCTGGCACTATCACCACTCTGGACCATACCATCATTACCTCACTACTGAATCATCAAAATGGGCCTGCCTCCTATCTCCCCATGCTAATTCATCCTACCATTAAGCCACCAAAGTGATTTTCCTAATGTATGGGTCCAACCATGTCATCTGTGTACTCAATAAACTCCAGTGCCTCCCTATTATCTCCAGGATCAAATATAAAATCTTCTGATGTCACAGCATCTTCCTACTTTTCTAGTCTTCTTATACCTTAATCCACTCCTCATATTCTTTGATTAATTAACATTGATTTCGTTGATAAATAAAATGCTTGGTCAGTTCCAAGGATTTTCTTTGACTATCCCTTATTCCTGGAATTCTCTCCCTCCTCATTTCTGCCTAATTCTCTGACCTCTTTTAAGTCCCTACTAAAAATCTCATCCTCTACAAGAGGGTTTTCTTGACCTTTTAAAAATTATTATTTCTTATCTCTTATTTATTTCATGTTAATCCTGAATATAGCTTGTTTTTATATATTCACTTGCTTATTGTATTTCCAATTAGATTGTGAGCTCCTCAAGATCACATGCCTTGTGTTGCCTTTTTCTAAGTCCCCAGAACTTAGTACAGTGACTGGCACATAGTAAGCACTTAATAAGTGTTTGAGAGACTACAGTTCTAATAGAACTGTAGAATTTCCATTTTTGACTTTTTGATATGGAATTCAAATTTTTTGTTTGGTCATAGTTTTCATGGAGTACAATGATTCTTAAATTATCTCATTTCAACCTCCTTTCCATGTCATTTTAAAAATTATAAATATTTTTTCTTTTTTCTAATTTTTTAGCTTTGTTCCATTGTCTCCTTTTTTCTCCTTGAGGTTATTAAGGAATCATTAATTTTTTTTATCCATTTTAACTTTCATAAAGTCTTTTACTTGGGTAACATTTTCTACCTTCTTTTCCAAATTGCTTATTCTTCTAAATATTTTCTTCATAGTTCTCATTTCACTTAAAATGTCCTTTTTAAAATTTTCTTACCTCATTTCTTCCAAGCACTCTTATAATTGTTAAGGCCTTACTATTTCTTTTTCTCCCTGAGGTCATGTGCATAGAGCTACTTTTTTTGTATGCCTCTTGACCTATAATATTTCTTCATAACATTCATGTTCTGCTTGAGTAAGGGTTCAGTTGTAGTTGGATAGGATACTTTTAAAGTGTACTCAGTAATCACAGGGGCTGACTTCTTTTACTCTAGTCTACTACATTAGTATTAGTTGAGGAGACAGACGATGGGAGTAATCTAGGGTTGGAATTTGATTTCTGAAAAATTCAAGAGTAGATGACAAAGTAGAATTGAATTTGTTCATTATGGAATTGTTTATTATAGTCAAGACTTGAAAGGGAAGAAGGTGAAATCAGACCAGTGACATTAGGTGATGAAGAAATTAGAGGGGGAAGAATAGCTTTGGGAGAGATGAGGCACAGAGAAATATGGTAGTATGATATGATCAGATGTATGAATGTCAGAGTTTTTCATTAAGAAAATGGAAACTGATGGGTAATCATGAGATCAAGATTATAATCATCCATGTGTATGGCTGAAGTTGAAGGAGTAGGAAATATAGACATCTCAAAGAGATTAAAGAACTGAAAGGTTCTGGCACTTGAAGTAGCACCAAAATGAGTTTTATTGGGAAGCAAGGCAGTGCCCCAGGTGCTAAACCCTGTGAAAAAAGAAAGAAGGATAATCTGGGGACTGATACACAACAAATTTATGATTTGAATAGAAGAGAAAATTTATATAATAGAATAGAACTTTTTTATAAAGTATATAAAGCTGGAGAAGTTGCTGAAAGTTGCGTCAAAAAGTTGAACATGTCAGTGAGAGACAAGAGTGGACCGAGTCAAACCAGTGGTAATAGTGGAGATAGTTAGGGATGTACCATGATCTGGGGGATTCCAAATAGAATGAAGTCAAGTAGACAGAAGGAATATGAGGTAAAGGTATCTAAGATAAAGGGAAGTTTATTCACTACAAAATGGGAATTCCAGAAAGAACAATGAAAGCAGGAGTAGAATTTGAATGGGCCACATCTAGGATAAGATTAAGGATATAGGTTTCTTCGATGTTGTCAATTATTGAATAATATCAATATTGAATAATGGCCAATAATTTAGTTTAAAAATGATAGGGAGAGTAGCAGCTAGTGGTAATTTCTTGTTATTGTTCAGTTATTCCTATTGTTTCCAACTCTTTGTGATCTTATTTGGGGTTTTCTTGGCAGAGATATTGGAATGATTTGCCATTTCTTTCTCTAGCTCATTTTACAGATGGGGAAAATGAATAAGAGTTAAGTGACTTACCCAGAGTCACACAGCTAGTAAATATCTAAGGCTGTACTTAAACCTCAGGCTTCCTGACTTCAGGTACTATATCCACTCTATCACCTAACTGACTGAGTAGTTTCTTAGATGAATAACAATGTTTATAGTCTTTAAGACTGTCAGGAAAAGCTTAGGGATAATGGATCTTATTCACTTTTGCCTGCTCCTCCAATATGAATGTGGAGATGAAGTGCACTGCTCAGATACCCTCCACTACTGGCAGAGGGTCGGAGGCAAGCCATTAGTTGAGTAATAGTATCTCACATGATGCCTGACATATAATGAGAATGAATTGATGCATGCATGCATATGCAAATGAAAAGTAAAGTGTATCAGTGAAAGGCATTGAATGCTCTATGCACATTGAAGAAATAATTCCTTATGATGGTCAGCCTCTTTCTCTATTGCTTAATATCTCTACAGTTATTCAGTTGATGTAAGAGTATGTGTTGTGGCTGATTTTGCAAGTTACAGTTCTTTCAGTTATGTGCCAAGTTTCACCTGCACATACAAAAGCCCAAAGATCTTTATTGCATAATCTTAGTTCCCCAATGATGCTATGGAGATATTGAAATTGGTGTCATCCTCCCCCTCACAATATTTATTATAATTAGAATATTGGTTTCTTGAGAGACGAGATTGCTTTAATCTTAGCATCTATCCTCTGTGTATAGCACAGTGACTGGATATTTAAATAGTTCTTAATTGATGGATTACTAAGTATTATTGCTAGGAGTAACTCCTACTGTGTCATTTGGGTAGCAAAAGAGAACACTTGAAACAAATTATGAATAAGAAAATTATACAGGTAATATGGAATAGGATTGTTAACTTCATCAGTGTGGTGAATTTTGAATCTTTCTACTACCTTAGTTGATAAATACTAGAGAGCTATTTGGGGCACCTATTCAGTGTGGCCACAATGATAGAATCATATGATCATAGGTCTAGACCTAGAAGGAAACTTAGCAGACTGGCTTAGTCTGACTCCTCACTTTACAGTTGAGGAGATTGAGGATGAGGAAGATTAAGTGAGTTGCTGAAAGACACACAACTAATTAATGTCACAAGAAGAACTTGAATCTACTTTTTCTTATCTCCAAGCTCAGTACTTTTCCTACTATCTCAAGGTTGCCTTTACTAAGGTTAAGTAGTTTGATACTACTCCAGTCAAGGAGTAAATTCACATTAGACATGAAAGTTCTATAGTTTGTGATAAAAATTAGGATATTTGTGGGATTTACATGCATAGGATACTAATTTATTTGTATTTTTCTTTAATAATTTAGATAAGTTAAACCTACTATAGGTAGAAATCATTTTCAAAATCATGATTCAGTCTCCCTAATTTCCCAAGGAAATTCTCAAAATAGGCTCAAAATAAGACTGATTATAACATACTCTATCTTTGCCAATAAATACATAGCCTGTTGCACTTTACAAAAAGGAGGAAACATACAAAATAACTATGTATCTTTTTTTGGTCTCACTGAGATATGGTCAGATGCACAGATTTATGCCATAAGTCCATTATAAAAGTCATACGTCAGAGCAATCAATGAACTAAACTAAAAACACAAAATATTTTAATTGAATATGTTGAGGATTATATGAATTTTTATTAAATAGCAGAGTTTCTTATTGAATAAATCACTAAAATTATTTTGCTGCTTTTCAGGACTGAACCTCCTTTTTTTCCTTCTTGCCATTCCTGGACCACCTTCCCCACCCCCTCTTATCATAACCTCTGCACATCAGTGAAAAAGTCTACTTAGTCTGTATCTGGTTCAGAATAGTCATCATATACATAGCCAAAAATAACTTGAGCAAAACTTGAGATGTCTGACTTTTAAGTATTTATAATTCTTTTATACCAAAACAGTTTTAGAAAAAAATCTAATTCAGATTTTTATGGTGAAATTAACATTTTAGAGAGAATTACAGAGTAATATCATTCACCAATCTGTTGTGAGAGGTGACACAATTTGTGTTGCAAGTTTGCTGTATACAGTAAGATCTTCTCTGTCAAATATTTCTTTTCTGTGGTACCTAATAGCTTGTTTGGCAGTGTGCTAACAAAGAGGAAGGTAGGGTACTCAACCACCTTTTTTACAATGTAGTTAAAGTTACACAATGATATGAAAATTGCAATAGAGTCTGGATTTTCATAGGTCATGACATTTTGAAATTTTCTTTTCTTTTGACAGAAATTAGTTTTAGTTCCCAAAATGAAATACAGTAGTACATTACCAAACTTTTGAATTTTAGATTTTTATCCTGAATGTGTGTGCATATATTTTAAAATATTGCAAGCATATGTAATTTGATAAATGCCTAGTAACAAAAGTAAGGTGCCCACAGTCATAGATTTGGTGAAAAGATGCTAATCATCTATTCTTTTTTCTTGCCCCCTAAATATCAAACTAGAGATGTATGCCCTTTACCTTAATTAAGCACTTCAAGGAGTAGAATTCAGCAAACTCAGCTCAATGTAGCAGTATCCACTACTGTTCAAAGATAAGATATACACACACATAACTGTAAGAAGTAGGATGTGAAAGACTAAAGTCTGACATACAATTATATAGCCAAATCAGGACTAGAGACAAATGATATTGTAGAGGAGCCTAGGAATATAATCACAAATTAAATTGTGGATAGGGTGGTGTTAAACCAACTGTGAAAACTCAATTACACCTTGTCATGCCTTTATAAAGTGAAAGCAAATGCCAAAAACAAATTGAATTAGAAATGGAGCAATAAAATAGCCCAAACAATGACTGGCAATGTCTTTGGGGACTCTCAAAGACAGCAGAAAGTTCTAAGAGGAAGTAAATTCCAGTTACTCCAAGGTAAGAGATAATTATCAATTATTTTCTTTCTGTGAGTAGGTATTGAACTTTCAGAGGCCAACTCCCTTACAACATATAACAGATCACAAACAAATATGTGATCAGCATAGGCTGGAATCATCAAAGAAGGTCTGCTATTAACGTTACATATAAGATTTAATAATGTATCTCTGGTATGTATAGAGTATAGAGGCAAAGATCAAGGCAACCAATTTAATCTGCAAAGCATTTGTTAAATGTCTACCATGAAATTGGTGATACAAAGACAAAAAAAATTCCTTGCCTTCAAGGAATTTACATTATGCTGAATAATGAATGGGTATGAGAATGTTTTGAAACTGAAAACATAACCTAATAGCAGTCATTATTATTGTTGTCATTTTTGTTATAAGGCTCTTTCCAAAAAGAATTTTGAAATTGATGCTTAAAAAGAAACACAAATTCCTAACACTAAAACGAAATTTAGTCAAAGCCATGAGAGGTACATTGAGAAATAATAGAATCACAGATCTAGTCCATCCTCCCTATCACCCATTTGTTAAGTAAAGAAACCATGACAAGGGAAACTGTCTTGCCCAGGATCACACGTAGTCCATATTAAAAGTTGTATTTTTATTTGGGCTCTTTGACTCCAGAGCCAGCATTCTTGAATTCTGTTTGAGACTGCAGTATTTAAGAAAGGGAAAAAAATGAAAGAGGAAGTAAGGAAAGTCTGTTTAATTGTGGCAGAACAGTTCTCCTAGCCAATTGCTCCTTTCCTAAGCTCAGATGGTCTCTCTTCTGAAGCCAGGATTGTTAAGCTAAATCTTGCTTAAAATATTCCACTGCTCAGGCTCTACAGTAGACTTAAATTTCACAGCTATACAAATTATGAATTGTCACTCTTCAAGTTAGAAGGACTTTGTGTTATCAAGTTAGAATATTAATTCTTTAACCATTTCTTCAATTATTTGAAAGTATGTGGAAGATACATTACTTTTTCTTAAGAGTGAAGTGTTTTTCATACATTATTAGTAAGTGACATAGTTTCGCTGAAAATCTTTTACCTCTGAAAACCTTATATTGATAAAAAACAATTTTAATATTTTTTCAACTTTAGAGTATTCACTGCAGCATTATAAAAATTATTTAAAAATTATAAAAATTTTTTTCAAAACCACTTAAATTCTAACCTTTGTTCATTCCTTGTTCTCTTTTCGATCCAAGTAGTCAGTGTCTTAGTTATATCTTTTATATATATATTTTAGCACTTTACTGCTTTTTTTAAAAAGTAACATGGAATGTTTTCAAAGTAGGGTTTTGGGAATTATTGCTAAAGATTCCAGAGCATTTGCATGTAGTAATGCACAATCCCACAAAGAGCTTCCTTGACATAGGAATAGCTGGAAGTATAGCTTTGCCTATTCTTCTCTAAGATGTGTCCTAAGGAAGAGATTTCCTTTTGTACTAACCACAGTATAAACTCAAAGATCACTTCCTAAAGCAGACTTAGAGGGTTGTTTTTTTAACCCTTTCCTTCTGTCTTAGAATCATTACTAAGTACCATTAATTCCAGAAGAGTAGTAAGGGCTAGGCAATTGGAGTTAATTTACTTGCCCAATGTTACACAGCTAGGAAATGTGTGAAGCCAGATTTGAGCTTAGTCCTGGTTCTCTATTCACTGAGTCCCCTACCTGACCCAAGCAGACTTATTTTCCCTTAAGGTCATACTACTAAATGATATGTCCCATCAAGCACATTCTAATGTCTATGACAATTTAATAAAACTTACATGACATCTCCTAGCACTACAGATCACTCCTTATTGTCTAGAACAGGGGTCAGCAACCCTTTTGGCCGTGAGAGCCATAAACACCACATTTTTTAAAATGTAATTACGTGAGAGCCGTACAGTGCTCACAGTGCACGCTCCTGTAACAGTGCCTGAAAAAGATTGACTTTATGGCTCCTGCAGAAAGAGCCATATCTGGCCCTCAAAAGAACCAGATATGGCTCAAGAGCCATACGTTGCCAACCTCTGCTCTAGAATATGAGAAGCAAATGCTTGAAGTCTTTTATTCTCCCTTCATCTTTCTATTGCACTTCACATTACCACAACTTTGATTATTTCAGAAGATTGTGACATCCTAGGCTACAATATAATATGCTGGGAGAATGGTGGTATTATAGAGACAGATTTTTGTGTTAAAGAAGAGCAAAAAATTCTGAAAATGTTGTCACATTCTGCAAGACAGCAAAATTTTTTCCTGTTCAATTTTGGATCCAAGTTGTGAATCTGTGAAAAGTTTATTAAGTGCTTACTATATGCAAAGTATTGTGCTGAAAATAGTCATAATAATATTATTGATGATAATAAAACTAGCATTCATTTATACCTTCAATTTCTTTTTCTTCTCTAATTGCAACTGCTAGTGTTTCTAGTACTATGTTGAATAATAGAGGCGATAATGGGCATCCTTGTTTTACTCCTGATCTTATTGGGAAGGCTTCTAATTTATCCCCATTGCATATGATGTTTGTTGATGGTTTTAGGTATATACTGTTTATTATTTTTAGGAAAGGTCCTTCTAGTCCTATACTTTTCAGTGTTTTCAATAGGAATGGATGCTGTATTTTGTCAAAGGCTTTTTCAGCATCTATTGAGATGATCACGTGATTTTTGTTTATTAGACTATTGATATGGTCAATTATGTGGATGGTTTTCCTAATGTTGAACCAACCTTGCATTCCTGGTATAAATCCCACCTGATCATGGTGGATGATCTTCTTAATTACTTGCTGGAGTCTCTTTGCTAGTATTCTATTTAAGATTTTTGCATCTATGTTCATTAGGGAGATTGGTCTGTAGTTTTCTTTCTCTGTTTTTGATCTCCCTGACTTTGGAATCAGTACCATATTTGTGTCATAAAAGGAATTTGGTAGGACTCCTTCTTTGCTTATCATATCAAATAATTTGTATAGTATTGGGATTAGTTGCTCTTTGAATGTCTGATAGAATTCA
>NC_058132.1:420879663-420889904 GCF_016433145.1 Gracilinanus agilis | reverse complement strand
CCCTTATCCCCTCCCTTGATTAACTTCCCTTTCTACCCCCTCCCTTATTTCCCCCCCTCTTTTTGTTTTTAAAGGCCTTATGAATTCCCTCCGCCTTCTTCTCCTCTCCCTTTTTTTGACCTCCCCACTCCCCTGCTCCCCTTGGTTTATCCCTTCTGACTTTCTCAGAAGGGTTAGATAAAAGTTTTATGCCCCAATGGATAGTATAGCTACTCTTCCCTCTCCGGGTTGATTATACTGAGAGTAAGGTTTGATTATTACCTCTTTATGCTCTCTTCCTCTTCTTCTTATAATAGTATTTGTCCCCTTTCCTTCCCATGCCCTCTTTGTGTGTAATAGAATATCCTATTTTTCTTATTCACTCAAGTTTCTCTTGGTGTCCCCTACTATTCACCCCCTCTTTCCCATCTCCCATATCATCATAGATTATTTAGTGTTCCACCCTCACCCTGTGAATTATTCTTCTGATTACTATAATAGTGAATACTATAATAGTGAATAGAGTTCACTACAGAGAATTATACATAACATTTCTCTACATATGAATACAGATAATTAGATCTTACTGAGGCCCTTAAAAAGGCAAATTTAAAAATTATAAGTTTTCTTTCTTTCCCTTCTGTTTCTTATTTACCTTTTCATGTTTCTCTCGATTTTTGTGGTTAGATATCAAACTTTCCATTTAGCCCTGGTCTTTTCTGTGCAAATACTTGGAATTCTTCAATTTTGTTGAATGCCCATACTTTCCCCTGGAAATATATAGTCAATTTTGATGGGTAGTTGATCCGTGGTTGCAGGCCCAACTCTCTTGCCTTTCTGAATATCGTATTCCAAGCCTTATAGTCTTTTAGCGTGGAGGCTGCCAGATCCTGTGTGATCCTGATTGGTGTTCCTTGATATTTGAATTGTCTCTTTCTGACTTCTTGTAAGATTTTTTCTTTTGCTTGAAAGCTCTTGAATTTGGCAATTATATTCCTGGGCGTTTTCTTATCTGGATCGAATGTTGTGGGTGTTCTATGGATCCTTTCAATGTCTATATTGCCCTCTTGTTGTAGGACTTCAGGGCAATTTTGCTGAATAATTTCTTTTAGTATGGAGTCCAGGTTTCTTTTAATTTCTGGTTTTCCTGGAAGACTAATTATTCTCAAATTGTCTCTTCTAGACCAGTTATCTTGGTCTGTCACTTTCTCATTGAGATATTTCATGTTTCCTTCTATTTTTTCAGTCTTTTGACTTTGTTTTATTTGTTCTTCTTGTCTTGAGAGATCATTAGCTTCTAACTGCTCAATTCTAGCCTTTAGGGATTGGTTTTTGGCTATAATCTTTTGGTTTTCGGCTATAATCTTTTGGTTTCCAGCTATAATCTTCTGGTTTTCCTTTTCGCTCTGGTCATTTCTGGTGTTCAATTTGCTTATCAGTTCATTTGATTTCTGAGCCTCATTTTCCAATTGCAAGATTCTACCTTTTAAACTGTTATTTTCTTGCCAGATCTCTTCCATTTTCCTCAAAATCTCAGTTTTGAACTCTTCCATAGCTTGTGACCCATTTTCCTTATTTGAGGTGGGTCTGGATGCTTGTTTGTTCTCCTCCTCTGTTTGCTCGGTTGTCTGGATTTTCTCTGTGTAAAAGTTGTCGAGTGTTAAAGACTTTTTTTTGTTGTTGTTAATCTTTCTCTTCTGAACTTCCTGAGTCTGGGTAGCCATCATTAGCCCAGCAGCTTCCCAGCTTTATCCTCGCGCTCAGGGTCTGTCCGCAGTCTTTTGGCTTAAGAGCTTCTTTTTACTCTGCCACCATCTTAACCCGGAAGTGAAAACTAGCATTCATTTAGCACCTACTATGTGCAAGGCACTTTGCTATGTGCTTTACAAATATTATCTCATTAGATCCTCAAAACAACCCTGGTAGGTAAGAGCTTTTATTATCCCCAAATATCTCTAAGAATACCTAGCTTCTCCTTGCACATTTTAAACACTCAGTCTATAGTTATCAATTGACTGAACAATTGAATAAAATAAGTTAATGATTGTGAATTGTTAGTGATAATTCACACAGATTTGTGATGTGAGTATAACTTCACAGTAACTAGTTTAGTTTATTTCAAAACAGTTTTATTTACTGTATTTCTAATTTTTTTCTATCAGCATCATTAGTTGAAAATATAGAATCTAATGTGCACAAATGTACTTGTGTCTTTGATACTAGATTGGGGTATGGCCAATGCTTGGCCAAATAAGAAACAAGAAACACTTAGCCAAGCTTTTGGTATAGCTTAAGATATTTAAATTTTTTATAGCCAAGGCAATTTATTTACATAAAAGACAAAATTTGGAAGGTGGAACCAAGATGGTAGAGGAGGTATTCAGCCACATGTGATCTCAAAAAGACAAAATTTTCAGTGGTTTTATTCAAGAAAATTCATGCAGCATGACAACAGAGGGAGAGAGCCAGATTGGTAGTCTGTAACACCTCTATTCAAGTGCTTCTGCTGACATATACTGGCCATATGACTTTTCACAAGTGAAAATCGCAGTGTCCTAGGCAATTCTCTAAGGCTATAATTTACAGAGCAGCAGCCAATTTGCATTGGTTGATAAGTTCCCAGTAGCAGTGATGTAACAAATACTCTGCAATATTTTTAAAATGGTAAATATGTTACATTTTAAAATTCACAATTCCTTGCTCTTGTTTTACATTTCTCCAATAAGATTTTTGAAAATGGATATTCATGATATGTATGGTACATTTAGGCTTATAAAATCACAATGTTTTATTTAGTATAAGACTCTTTTGCCTGATTTTAAAATCTAAGTTGTTGTTTTTTTTAATTTACTCATAGAAGGGGAATGACACTAGTTCATATTCCTTTTGTAATAAAACATATAAGAAGGGGGAAAACTGTGTTTTTAGAATCCTGAAATTTGCTGTAAGTTACTGGATTTTCCCCAGCCTTCACTTCTTTTTGGTTGACTCAAATAACTGTCATCTTGAATTTAAAATAATAGTCCATTATGCCCTTTATTTTATTGCATATTAGAGAAATATCATGGCTAGCAATGTTTTAAAAGTATTTTATTTAGTAAGTTGTGAGAAAAATGTCTTTAAATCCTCAGAACAAGATTTATTTGGCAAATGGAAAAATTCATCATCTTAATATAATATGTATAAGAGGGTTGTTTTTTTTTTCACTCATGAGTACTTCAGGGACAGGAATTCATTTATTTTGATTTAGCAAAGAGGCTATTGTTTCTCAAATTCATTGAACTATTATGCTTTGTTTGATGCAGTCCAAATTACTTTTATTTTAATATTAATCCATATCCTATTAAAGAAATAGAATTCTAACCTGTAGGATCACTGTGGAACAAGGTTGGCTAGCTTCTTATTCTTACCTCTCCACAGAAAAAGGACTGGGCCAATTCAGAAATCACCATCTACACCTCACTCTTCTTTGCAAAAGAAAGCTAGATATTCTCTCCTAAACCACTGGTATCCTCTCATTTCTGATTTTTATGCACAAAAAAAGACATATACAATTTAAAAACAATTAAGATTGACCTTATCTTTAAAGAATGCCACCTTCAAAGATCTATTGGCAACAACATAAAGAAACAGAAAACAGAATTCAAATATTAGTCCTTTTAGACAAAAGGGTAGAGGTGAGAGGGAAAGGGCACTCTAGTTTTCTAGCCTGTATTCTAGGCCAGGAAAAAGTTTACCAACAATTTGATGTTATATACGCTGGTCACAACTTTCTTGTCTGCCCCTAATGAATGAAGATATGAGGTATCCTGGTGGAACCTTGGCATGCTCAACACCCATTCTCCTTTATATCTTTGTAGCTATGCTCACTTTTTCCCCATTCTCGCTGAAATTCAAAAACCCTTATTGTTACAGAAAATATCACCCTATAAATCAGAGTTCACGATAGATCAAACCTCAGATTGCCAGAACTATGAATCTCAGAATCCTTATTGAGGTTTCCAAAACTATTTCCTCTACCTTTGGAAAAATTAGTCTGACATAATTCAATAATGACCTCCTTATCACTGAGATCAGAAGAGGCAGAAAACAGTTATTAAGCACCTACTATATGCCAGGCTACATAGAAAGGATGAAAAAAATTCTCCTTTCTAAAGAATATCACAGTCAAATGAGAAACAATATTCAAAAGACCATATTATTAAAAAAAATAGATAAGGCCCAAGACAGAAATCTAAGGAACATCCACAGTTAGTGTTCATTCATGCTACAAATGACAAAGTAGCAAAGGTTACTGAGAGAGGAGAAGTTATTCAGGTAGGAGAAGAAACACAAGATAATAAGGTCATGGAAACCCTGAGAAGAGAGTATTCAAGAAGACATAGCAGTTGTAGTTAATAGTGCTAGATATAGAATATAGATCAAGAAGGGTCAGGATTTAAAGAACATGAGATTTAGCACTTCAGAGAACATTGATAATTTAGAGGAGAAAAGTATTAGTGGAAGGGTGAGGCCAAAGCTAGATTGTAGAGGTCTAAGGAAAAAGTGAGAGGAAGAAGTGGAGACTCCATCAAGCATAAATAACTTTATCATGGAGTTTGAGGAAGAAGGAGATAGCTCAAAAGCTTGAAACAATGGTAAGATATACTGAAAGACTTAAAAAAATATTTTTAGGATAGGGAGTAAGCAGTAGGGGAAGAAACAGTTGCTAGGGAGGGGTTAAAGATTCATGAAGTTGGAGGGACAATTGAAGATATGATATTCCAGGGAAGATGATAAGCAAACCATCTCTTTGGGAGGGTATGGGGGATTTAGGAACACACACACACACACACACACACACACACACACACACACATTTATTATGGTTTTTTAAGAGCATAGAAAGTTGCATCAAGAAAAGACCTTAGGGATCAATTTCATTTTACTGAGGAATCTGGGCTATAGATTAAGTGAATTGCCCAATATCACATAGTTAGTAGCAGCATTAGGACTAGAAGTTAGATTCATTCATGTTTCAGTAAGTCTGTTATTTACTGAAAGTTAATGGCAACAGATCTTTCTTGGGTATCAACTAGAGGAAACATCTTATCTTAACGTGATATAGTAAAAGGTAGCATGCTTTAGTGACTTAAGTACTAGACTTGGGGTCACTAAAATGTGGATTCAAATACTGCAACTATGTAACCATCTAAATTCTAATGTAACCCTGGGCAAGTCACTCTGGGCCTCATTTTCCTCTAATTTAAAATGAGGAAGTTAAAAGTTCCTTACAGCTCTGAATCTGTTGTCCTGTGAAGTTCATACTTTTTCTAAGTATAGTGCTTTAATGTTTATATTTCAATTGAACAGTTCTTTTTCCCAGGGGAAAATTTTAACATTTCCTCTTTTTGAAAAGTAGGAATTAGACTCCTAGTATAGCAATGGAGTATAACTATATTGCTTGCATCATGTAAAGTGTTTTCAATAGCTCAAAGCATGTGTTTTACAACTACGGAACATGAAGTGCCTAGATACTTCAAGTTCAGATTTGTAAAATATGGAAATCTACTTTTTAAAATGCACTAGAGTCATATAACTGGCCCAAATCTTGTGTTATATAGTATAGTTCAGGAATTGGTATTTTCCCTTTCATTCATATTCTGTTGCTAAGAATTAACAGTCTTTTACATTGATGCAAATTTCCAATGTTTTTGTTTGTTTTCTTCTATTTCTGAAGGTTTTAGGACCTGTTTTTATAGTAGGTTTTTATATAGATGTATTAATAAGCTTAGTAAAAGATATGATGTATAGTTATGCTACTAATTATTTAAATCATTGAAATTGTAACTGTCATAAAGTTTCAGTTATCAACACTGGTCATATGGAGGAGTGATATAAATAATTCAAAGCCTACAAATGGTTTATACCTGTGATGGGCAAACTTTTTAAAGAGGGAGCCAAAGGAAAGGAAATGTTCATCTGTCAGTCTGTTTCTAAGGCAACTCTTTCAAAGTTTCACTGTATTGTATCCTAATCATTGTAATTGTCAGATTAGGAATAATGTTGTGAGGCTGGATAGAACATTTCAAGTGGCCCCATCTGACCTGCAGGCTGTAGTTTGCCCATCACTGGTTTATACATTGTAACCTCTGAATTTGAATGATAGTTTATTTGTATTTTACATAACGTTAGTTTTTGTACTCATGGGCGTACCCAAGATGTGCAGTTGTATAAATTAGCCAGGAATATACTGGGTAACAGGTTTTTGAGTTTAGTTCAAATAGCTGTTCACAATTTTTACTTTGCTGAACATTTCAGATCCTACATTATGGAGCACCGACCATGTCCGGCAATGGTTGGAATGGGCAGTGAAAGAATATGGTCTTCCAGATGTTGACATCTTGCTATTCCAGAACATAGATGGGAAGGATCTGTGTAAGATGACCAAAGATGATTTCCAAAGACTCACTCCAAGTTATAATGCTGATATCCTTCTCTCCCATCTTCACTACCTCAGAGAGAGTAAGACAATTTCTTTTTATGTGACAAAACTTCCAAAAAAATTTCAAGTGTTGAAAATATTTCCCTTCTTTAACGTATTTTTGTTTTATGAAATACATACTATATGTAAACAGAAATAGTCATAGGATCACATATTTAAATATTTAAAATTTGAAAAGACTTGGAGGAGATTTAGTGTCTGCATTTTACAGATGAGTAACTGAGTCCTAAAGAATTTAAGTGAGTTATCTGTGATCACCAAGTGTCAGAGGCAAGATTTTAACCAAAGCCCTCTGTAGCTCTTCTGTTCTTTCTATTCCCCCTGACCCAACTTCCTATTAGTGGAAATAATTCCATTGCCCAAGAATATGAAATGTGAATGAAATAGTTCCTCATCAAAGAATCATGAAGTTAGAGGTAGAAGAGACTTTAGAAATACAATCCAACCACCTCATCTTACAGATGAGGAAATTGAGCCCTATAGAGGTGAAGGGACTTGTCTAAAGTCATACAATTGGTAAGTGACAGAACTAAAGTTAGAATCTGGGTTTTCTTAATACAGATATGGGGCTCCTCTTATAACATGGCATCACCACTTAGCACTAAGCTGACAAAAAAAATTCTGAATACAAACAATATGTAAGGAAAAGGTTCATATGCATTTGGAATTGGAATGTTTTTTTCCACTCCGTGGTCAATGGAAGTCACATTTGGACTAAATCTGAAGAATAAAGTATTGGCACTGTAAAAAATCATGAAATTTAGATTACTTAAATGAAAGGGAAAGAAAGGACATAGCTTATTAGTTATAAAAGGACTAATAGATTGAGACTTTTCATTTTTAAAACTTCAAGCAGAATTAAAGGGAAAAATATACTGAAAGTTATTTGATTTGTCTAAAATCAGATGTTTACTCCTTAAATTAAGAGTTTTAAAACACTAACAAGGACAATTAGGTGGTACATTGGATAAGAGTACCAAGGCTGGAATCAGAAAGACCAGAGGTCAAATATGATTTCAGACACCTACTAGCTGTGACCCTGAGCAAGCCACTTAACCCCTTTCTGCATAAAACTGGAGAAAGAAATAGCAAAACACTTTGGTATTCTTACCAAGAAAACCTCATGGACAGTGGATCCATGGGATCATGAAGACTCTAACATGACTCAAGAATAACAATATAATAACAAGAAATAGGACATGTTTGATAGTCTTTGAAACTGACACCTAAACACAAAGAAGAAAGTTGATTTTTTAAAGATAATTTTAAGTTTTTTTTTTCATTTTGGCAATATTTCTATTTTGTAGCTCCTCTTCCACATTTGACGTCAGATGATGTTGATAAAGCCTTACAAAACTCTCCTCGGTTAATGCATGCTCGAAACACAGGTAATGCTAGACTTGTTCCCATTCCTTAAAAATATCTTAATTTTTTAAACATAAGATTCTTATTGCCTTCTTTAAGAAAAAGGAGGGGGGAAATGCTTGGACAGTGTAGCAGACACAGCATTTTTGGAGTCATATTTTGCCTTGATAAATGGAGACCAAACTCTTCTCCAATGATAGACACAACATACATACATCTAAATGAAGAAAAGGTCTTTTAAACTATGGATGAGATGGAAGGAGGTACAGGGAGGTGCAGTGAAAGTCTTGACCCAAAAATTCATTTAATAAAATGTGCATAATTATTTTTAGGTCATAAGTGCTAAAGAATGACCAAGGTAGATTTAGACTTTTCTATATGCTAATCTATAGAGATTTAAAAGCATGTCTGAAGCATTTTAAATTCAGTTTTAGAAATGAGTTCCCACTTCCCTCTTCCCTGTGATCATTTTCCCTTTATTCTAAAAGGATTATTAGATGCATTAAGTTGGTATTTTATTTTCCCCTTTGACTTATCCCAACTTCAGATTATATGAAATGACAATTTTTAATATTGTGTCATATTAAGGGAAATTGTTATGTGTATTGAACAATTTAACTGACCAAATGCTCAATGTTTTATTGACACTACTATTTTCTAGGTCCAAGTCCAACAAAGGTCCAATCAAAAAAATTTTACATCATGCTTCATGTTAACTAATTGTTTTATCCTTCATGTTATTCCTATGTGCAGTGTTAGAGTACATTGTTCTTTTTGTGTATATGCATATGTGTATATATATGTGTATATATGTACAGCAATGAAACTTGATAATAAAGTTATCTGTTAAATTTAATAAACTATCTATAACTGGTTATTCTGTGAATGGAATCAATGAGAGCTGATAGGATATAGTAGTCCTAGAAATCATCAAACAAACAAAAAACTTTTTACAAGAAAATGTGCAATAATTAAAATGCTTATAGAGATACATATGAATCATGTATATTTGCATATGTATGCAAACATTTGCATGTTCCTGAAACCTACTTTAATTTTTTCCTAGATTATTAGGGTAAAGAAAAAACAATCATTGGAAAGCTAATATGTTTAGTTTTGTTTGAATTTTGATTGTTTACCTTGTTTTCAGGACCCTAAATGGTATGCTTCTGGGGAAGAAAAATAGAAAGTTATTAGATGTCAAAATATTTTAAGCATATATTATTCTTAAGCCTATTAATGACAAGAAATAATAAATAAATGAAAAAGAACCATTTTCCTGCTAACGAAAGAAACCTGTGACCAAAAACCTTTCTCTTTTCAATAGTTTCATAATTTTTAAGTTTCCTTTAAAGCTTTTGGAAGGTAAGTGACAATTTCAAGTCATCTGTGATTTCATAATTTGGAATATCACTAAATGTAGAAACTATTGAAAGAATTACTTCTAAAAGCCTGACAGACAAAACTCTAGCTTAGATGAATTGAATTCTAAGATATTTTGTTTGCTTTGCAGCCTCAAGCAAACAGAAGGGAAAAAAAAAACCATTATATCCACATTTGGATAGAAACTTGAATTGATTTTTTAATATCTTTATATAAAACATTTTAAATTCTTTTAAAAATTACAAAGAACAGTATGTAATATTCTACAAGTGTTTGCACACTTTGAGAAATTTTCTTCCTATCCCATTTACTGCTAATACCTTGGTCAGGAAACTGCAAAGTCAGAACAAAAAGTATTTTGTAATTGATGTAATAATACGACAATCTCAGATCTTCACTTTGGAATCTATTCATGGCTCAAGAAGCTGTACATTTATCTTTTCTATTATGGCTGTTTATAGTATACATGACCTTAATAATTAAAAAAAGAACAATATCATGTGTTTTATCTTTTGCCTGCAGGAGGAGCCGCTTTTATTTTTCCAAACACTTCAGTATATCCTGAATCCACACAAAGAATTGCATCTAGGCCAGGTAGGAAATTTTCAATTGTGTGATATATTCATTTAGTGACATTTTCATTTAGGATATTGTTTCATTTTCATGGTATATGTGATGCCTAAGGAACACACACCTGTATTTCTAAAGTGGATGTTGATTTTTTTTAAGAACAAGTCTAAGTAACAAATTTAAATCAAAAATCACATCAGACTTAAAAAACTACTCGAATTATGTTAAATAACTGAAGAAAAAGAGGCAATCATTTTAGTTTATGTAGCATTTAGCTATCTCTTTTAGTTCCTTTGAGAGACAGGGAAAAGAGAAAGAGACACAAAATGAGGAGACAGAGAAAGCAAAGAGACAGAAGCAGAGCCAGAGAGGACAGATAGAGAAGAGGCAGAGATGGAGAGAGAGAGAAAGAGAGAGAGAGAGAGAGAGAGAGAGAGAGAGAGAGAGAGAGAGAGAGAGA
>NC_058132.1:420855199-420879630 GCF_016433145.1 Gracilinanus agilis | reverse complement strand
ACTGAACTCATTATCTTTCCCTCTAAACCGTCGCCATCTCCTAATTTCCTTATTACTGTAGAGAGTAACAAGATCCTCCTAGTCCTTCAGGCTCAAAACCTAGGTGTTATACTGAATTCCTCACCATTTCTCAAACCACACTTTCAGAAGGTGATCAGTGAATTCTTTCAATTTCCAATTTTATTCTCTGTTTTGAGGATATCAGGTTACTTTTGCTTGATGATTTCTTAAAATATGATGTCTAGGCTCTTTATAACTTTTTGAAATGTAATGTCTAGGCTCTTTTATTACTTTCAGATATTCCAATAATTCAAAAACTATCTCTCGATGCGCATCGGCCATGGGTGGGGGGGCTGCGGGGGGGGGTTGAAGGGGAAAGGAGGAGCATGAATCATGTAACCATGTTAAAAATGAATATTAATAAATGTTAAAAAAAACTATCTCTCCTTGATCTCTTTTCTAAGCCAGTTGTTTTCCTAATAGAGATACTTTGCATTTTCTTTCATTTGTTCTTCCTTTAACTTTGTTTTATGATTTCTTGATGTCTCATGGAATCACTAGCTTCCACATGCCCAATTCTAATTTTTAAAGAATTATTTAATTCAGTGAGCTTTTGTAGTTCTTTTCCCTACTTTTGCCAAAGCTGCTTTTTAAATTCTCTTCAGTGGATTTTTGTTCCTCTCTTACCATTTGGCCAAGTTTTTTTAATAACATTTTTCCAGTTTTCTTTTTTTTTGCCACTTTAACAAGCTGCTCTTCATAATTTTTTGAATCACTCTCATTCCATCCCCACCTCCAATTTTTTCTCTATTTCTCTGATTCTTTTTTTCAAAAATTGTTTTGAGCTCTTCTAGGAATTGTGGTTCAGCTTGTTTCCAATTCATATTTTTCTTTGAGGTTTTACTTATAGCTTTTTGACATTGTTTTCTTTTGAGTTTGTCTGTTGATTTTCCCTGTCACCATAGTAGATTTTTTTTTATTTTAAATTTGTTTGTTTGTTACATTAAAATACTCATCTAACTCTCCCTCCTCTGCCCCATGAGAAAAGGCATCATTTGACAAAAAGATATGTATTTATGTAAAACTATGTCTTGAATATTTCTATTTATTAGTTATTTCTCTGAAGGTGGACATGTATAAGTCATTCTTCAAACAATATTTCTGTTGCATATAATGTTCTGTTGGTTCTACTCATTTCACTCTTCATAACTTCATGGAGGTCTTTCCATGTTTTTTGTTCCCCAAAATTAACCTGCTTGTCATTTCTTTTGGTGAAGTAGTATTCTATAACAATCATATGCCACAACTTGGTTAGCCATTTCCCAATTGATGGGCATTCCCTCATTTTCCAGGTCTTTGCTACCCCCAATGAGAGCTGCTATAAATATTTTAGAACATATAGGCTCTTTTCCTTTTTCCCTAGTGACCTTAGTTTTTTGGGAAATTTTATTTAATTAATTTAAAATATTTTTCCATGGTTACAAGATTCATGCTCTTTCCCCTTCTCCTCCCCCTCCCACCTCCCATAACTGACACACAATTCCACTGGGATTAACACGTGTCATAGATGAAAACCTATTTCCATATTATTGATATTTGCATTAGGGTGATGGTTTAGAGTCTACATCCCCAATCATAGCCTCATTGACCCATGTGATCAAGCAGTTGTTTTTCTTCTATGTTTCTGCTCTCACAGTTCTTCCTCTGAATGTGGATAGTTTTCTTTCTCATAAGTCCCTCAGAACTGTTCTGGATCATTGCATTGCTGCTAGGAGAGAAGTCTAGTTCTGAGGGTCTGTAAGTTTTTGGTGTTTGTAAAATTGTATGATCCATGGAGTAGACTCTATTCTCCTAGCCTATGCTGTGGTCTTTACACAGGAAGGGAGCTTATTCCCCTGTGGCCTCAGGTGCTAGTGGTACTTCCTGCTATGGACCTAAATCAGCATCCCTGCTCCCTTGTGAGTAATTATTGCCAGTCTTCTGTAGCCACAAGCTTGAGTGCATTTCTTTTCCCTGGAACGGTGATCCGGAGCTACATGTGGGCAATGCAATTGCATGCAACACTCAGTGCCAGCAAAGGGTGCCCTGAAATATCTTTCTGACCAGTTGTCTCAAAGCTTCTGCTACTACTATTGCAGCCACCTCTAAGGCCTATTGGTGGTGTTAAGTTGTCTTTTGTTGTGATCCCAGTGTCACAAAACTTTCCTGCCAACCTCCTAAGTTATCTTTGCCTGGAAAAATATTTTACGTCAACCTTTTTGTTGACTCTTCCATTCTAGAATTTGAATTGAGGCATTATTTTAAAGTTGTTTTTAGGAGAAGGTTCAAAAGTTCATCTGAGTTGTTGCCTATGCTCTGCCATCTTGGCTTCAATTTAGGAGGTAATTCTTATTCAAATAAAGCACTGTAGAGAATAAAAGTTAAAATAAGCATGCTGACTATAAAATTAAAAAACTTTTCCATGAATAATATTAAAGAAGAGAATTACAGAAAGATAAAGCTATAGAATAAGAAAAATATTTGTCCTAGATATCTTCCAGACGTATTCAATAATAGATAAGTGTTCAAAGGATGTGAGAAAACAGTTCTCAGATTTTCAGATTATAAATTACCAGAAGAAAGCAAGGCCCAGATTATGAGTAGTAAGAGGAAGCCAAATTAGAAGTTTTCTAGGTTTTTACCTCATAATTAGTATGTGGGAAGAAATGAAAACATGTCAGTTATAGAGACATGTATTGTTCTAATCATTCTCTATTTTGGTTAGGGGATAGAGGAGAAACATGACTAGAGGGTGCTTTCCATTTGATCCAGTAGCCATAGTATTTATGTATGTATACATATATATTACACTCAGTGAAGATATGGATAGATGGAAAGATATAGATAGATATAAATAAAATATGTAGTAGTCCTCATAACAAAAATACTGTAAACAAAATAATTATTCATTGATTACAGAATAGCTGGGGAAATTATGGAATATCAATATAAAGATATTTAATTGTGCAAGAAAAAGTAAGAGTATTCAGAAAAACATGGGAAAATTTGTATGCACTGAAAGAGTAAAATAAGAACTAAAAGGCAATTAGGTGGCTGAGTAGATAGTAGCTGAGTAGATGGTCACAATGACCTTCAGGTCTCAGAATCTGAACTCTGTCACCCTGATTTATCTAAGCCTATTTCTTCATCTATATGATGAAGATAATAATATCACCTATATTACAAGGTTGTTTATAAAAGTTAAAGATCTATACAATTTCTAGGTAAAATATAACATGCTACAAGGTATGATACCCAGACATTCAAACTCTGAAGTGAATGGCTTGCCTGGGCACCTTCCAAACTCTCTTTATATCCAAGATCCATAGCAGTGGATTTGTCTGAGGACACTTTAGCCATAATCTCAGATCAAGCTCCAAAACAGGCAGCTCCTTAGTTCAGGATAGCTATTGGATCACATTCAGAGGACTCTCTTCAACCACCTAATTTCAACCACATTAAGTTTACCTGTGTCCTGGTATGCCTTTCCACCTTTTACAGCTATACAGTGGGACTCACTACTTACTTCACTTTCTGGCTGAACTTTTGTAAACATTGATAATGTACCTGAATTTATTCCTCAAAGATTAATATACTTAACCCTTCCAGCACCTTGACAGTCATTCAAACTCTAATATTCATCCTCCTCTATTCTGCTTTATTACTACCACCCTTTAATATCCCACTCTGACCTTACCATTCCTTTCACTGTGTACTCTGGGATATCTACTCACAAACTAGTTTACATAGAAACCCTTTTCTGTTGCCACTCCTTGTGTCTTTTTACATTCCTTGAAACCTCATTCTCGCCTGAGGAAATATCTTCCCTGGCTACATTTTCCAACAGTAATTGTACCTTAACTCATACCCTAACTCACTGCTCATGGTTATGAAGTTAGAATTCTCCTTCTTGCCCACTGCCACTTCCATGTTCTTCTACCATCACTCCTTCAGTAATCTCTTTTTCTATGAGGTTAGTACAATCTATTTTTAATACCCAAAAGACTCTGATAGCTGTGTACTGACATCTAAGACACTCTTATTTCTTCCTGAGTGAATCCATTGCCTGACTCACAGTCTTTCTTTTGTTCTTAAGTCCTTCCATCATACAGTGGGACTTCAATATATATAATTATATTCCCTAAAAACCTCTAATCTACTGGGTCCTCAGTTTATTCATTTTTCACATGTTGCTTATCCACTTTACCTTAGCTGTATTTGAAGATGTTCATATCCTTGATCCTCCCTTATCCCCAATTTACTGCTTCCATGTTCATAAACTTTAAATGTCCCTCATTTGATTGTAACCCATTATATCCCAGAGAGATCAAAGATAAGGGGATAGGACCTGCTTATAGAAAAAATTGTGGTAGCAAAGAACTGGAAACTGAAGGGATGTCCATCAGTTGGGGAATAGCTGAACACATTTTGGCTTATGATTATAATGGAATCCTATTATGCCATAAGAAATGATGAACAGGAAGATCACAAAAAATCTTGGAAAAACCTACATGGAGTCATGCAAAATCAAGTGAGCAGAAACAGGAGAATGTCACACCCACCAACAGCAATAATGCATCAACTGTGGATGACTTATCTACTATCAGCAACACAATTCATAGGGACTCATGATGAAAATGACTATCCAACTGACATAGAAGGAACTGATTGAATTTGGATGCAAATTGAAGCATAGCATTATTTACTTTATTTCCTTCATGAAATTTTTCTAATATAAGCAATATCTGCTTTCTTTCATAATATGATGAATATAGAAATATGCATTGCACAATAGCATATGTATAACCTATATCATATTGCCTGCCCTCTTGAGGAGAGGGGATAGGAGAAAGGGAGAGAGCATGGATCACTAAACATCGAAACATGATTATTAAATTTTTTTCTACATGCAATCTGGAAAAAATATAAATAAATGTAATGGACTTTTCTCAGGCCTCATCCTTCCTGATGTTTCTGCAACCCTTGATATGTTCTCCTTTGTAATCTCTCTCTCAGTTTTTATGACATTTTATAACATTCTTCCTTCATAGTTATCCTATTTGCTGACCTTAATCCAGGTCATGCCCATTAACTCTGGATGTCCCCAAAAGACTCTGAACTATAGTTCTTCTCCCTTCACACAAATGCACTTATTGATCTCATAGGCTCCCACAACTATTTATGCAGATGTTTCTCAGATATTTTTGGCCAGCTCTAACCTCTCTCCTAACTTCTAGTCTCATATCTTGAAATTTTTATTGAAATCTCAAAATGGATGTTCTATAGACATCTTAAACTCAACATGTCCAAAGAAGAAATTTCCCCCCAAATCCTCCCCTCTTTCTAGCTTCCTTATTGCTAGGAAAAACACCACCATTCTCCACAGTAACCAAAGTTTACAAACCAGGTTTGACTCTCACTCTCCCGCTCCCTATCCAGTCAAGTGCCAAATATTGTTGTTTTGAGCTTTGCAGCATCTTTTATGTATGCCCCCTTCTCTCTTTTGATACTGCCATCACCCCAGTATAGGTCCTCTTCATGCTTGTATTATTATGATAGTTTTCAGGTAGCCCTTCTAGCCACAAGTCTATGCATCTTCTAATTAGATGCCAAAGTGATCTTCCTAAAATGCAGTTCTGGCCATTTCACCCCTCTGTTCAAAGAACTCTAGTGACTCCCTATCATCTCCAGGATCAAACATAAGATCTTCTGTGGCTTTTCAAAGTCCTTCATAATCTGCTGCCTACCATTCTAGTCTTCTTACTTTATACGATAAAGTCATCTTCTACACATGTTTTTTCTACAGTACAATGACACTGATCTACTTGCTGTTCCTTGCAAAAGATACTCCATCCCTTGAGAGAGGGCTAAAATTGTCATCTTCTGCAAGAAATCTTTCCTGACACCATTAATACTTATGCTTTTCTCTGTTGATTATTTCCAACTTATCATGTATGTATCTTATTTGTATATAGTTCCTTGCATGTTGTACCACCATTAAACTGTAAGCTCCAGGAGAGCAAGGGTTGTGTTTGACCTTACAATAAGCAAAAAAGTAAAGTCATACTACATATTTTAAAACATCTATATTGTTGATATTTATAATAATTTATTGATCTTTATAGATTTATCATATGAAGCAGCCAGGAGATCAACCTGGACAAGTCATAGCCACACTACACAATCAAAAGGTAGAGTTTTACCCCCTTCTCATGTGGATTTAAATCTTAGTATTTCAGGTAATTTAAATAACTAGAGATTTTTAAAGTCCATTCATTTATTTCCAAACCTCTTCCATTTCATTTTAGAATCAAAACTATGTATTGGTTCCAAGGCAGAAGAGCAGTAAGGGCTAGACAATGGGGGCTAAGTGACTTGCTCAGTCATAGAGCTAGGAAGTGTCTGAAGCCAAATTTGAACCCAGAACCTCCTGTCATTAGGCCTGGCTCTCAATCCACTGAATCATCTAGCTGCTCCCTCCATTCCTTTAGAAAATACTCTAATTTCCTTTCTACTACTTTCTATAGTTTCCATATTTTAATATGGCAACAGGTGGATAGATAATGAATTTATTAAGCACTTACTATGTCAGGAACTCTACTAAGTACTCGTGACATACTTAAAAGCAAGCAAAACAGTCCACTCTCAGGGAGCTTATATTTTTTTATGGAGGAAGATGACATATATAGAGCTGATGGAAAGGATGGGGGAGGCAGATACTTGAGTACTATGTGGCGGTGTAGGAGACAACAATGGAGTAAAAAAAAAAGTAGGCAAGAGAAAGGCACTGGATGGCTTAGGTCCTTTCCAAAATGAGAGGGAGTCATGAGAGT
Source organism: Gracilinanus agilis (assembly GCF_016433145.1). Classification (NCBI taxonomy): domain Eukaryota; kingdom Metazoa; phylum Chordata; class Mammalia; order Didelphimorphia; family Didelphidae; genus Gracilinanus; species Gracilinanus agilis. Next base: position 420,872,758 of record NC_058132.1, on the reverse strand, counting down.
GCAGAGAAAAGCCCCAAGGTAGAGATTTCCCAGGGTGGCAAAAATATGGAAATAAAGAATATTTTCCTGCATTTCTTCCTATACTTCTTTCTACTTTCTTTGGTGACATGTGACAATAACCCAGTATCTTAATATTTCCAATTGTGACTTTGATCACTTGAGTTTAGTGGTGGAATTCATTATAAGAAAGACTAAATATTTTCAGGCATACAATATAGGTTTGTTTGTTTTTTTTTTCCAGTTACTCAGCCAACTTCTTCAACAGTTCCCAAAACAGAAGACCAGCGTCCCCAGTTAGGTATGTTTCAACATTGTAGAAGATGTTACTTAGGTAACTTTGAAAATAGAAATAACTTCACAAGTGAACTAATAAATTGCACAGTGTCTCTGTTTTATGAACTCTCTGTATACTGCATAAAGCCTCTTACACCTTACTTTTATTTTGTGTATTGAATAAATATTTTAGGTACATAGAATAAGCAATAAATTACTAGGAAAATATTCAAGCTTCTTACAAATGGTAAAATCTTAAGGAGTTTGTGAATAGTTTTAATTTTATGACTACATAAAGTTTTGTAATGCAATTTCAAGTTACCAAAAACAAATTTTAAAAAGAGAAATATCAGATGCTACAAGGGCATCTAATTTCTAGAATTTCTATAGAACTTTGAGAGACATCATAGCTAGGGAGCCGACCTTGGAGTCAGGAAAATGTGGTTTCAAAATAATGCCTCTATCACAAATTAATTTGTTACCTAAGACTTTAAATTACAGGTAAACTATCATCTGAATTGGTAGAATGTATTGCTAAACTAAGAGTTAACTACACTGAAAATATCACAGATGTTTAAACTCTCTTTCCCAAAACAGAACTTTGCAATTTATCAGACAATTTACACATGATAGATTATATTTTATAAAGCTATGGAACCAAAATGTGAAGCTTTTATTATATGATTTCAAATGATATTAACAATAACATTTAAAATTTTATAGCACTTACTATGGGTCAAGCATTACACTAAGTGCTTTATAGTTATATCATTTGGTCCTTACAACATCTTTGGGAGGTAGGTGCTATTATTATCTCCATTTTACAGATGAGGAATGTGAGACAAATAGAAGGTAAGTGGCTTGCCCACTGTCAGAAAGCTAGTAAGTGTATGAGGCCAGATTTGAATTCAAGTTTTCCAGACTCCAGGCTTGGTCCTCCATCTACTGTGTCACCTACTGTAGCAGAAAAAAATACAAGACTTGGAATGAGAAGAACTGGATTTTGGGCCTGACTAGAATGGTAAGTAACTAAGTGACCTTAGGAAAGTCACTTTACATTTTTGGGCTTCAGATTCCTTGCCTAAAAAATGTAAGGGCTATATGATCTAAATAATCTTTAGGTCCATTCTAACTATAGGTATATTAAGTTACAAAATCCCTCAGGGAAGAAAACCTTGCCATAAGCTTTGTACATTCTAAATTATCTAAGCACAGTGCTCTGCACTCAGTGGACACATAATACTTGTCGGTTAACTGAATCAAACTATTTCTTTAAAAAGCCATTTTTATGTCACTATATTAACAATTTTCTTTTTTCATTTTTCCATAGATCCATATCAGATTCTTGGACCAACAAGTAGCCGTCTTGCAAATCCTGGTAAAATGCTAGTGCTATTTTTGTCTCTCCGTACAAGAATCAGAATTTGTATGCTGCAAAGGACCTCAGAAGCAAACAAATCTCCATTATAATATAATGTATTTATTATAATATTCAACACGTGGTTGTCTAGCTTTTGAACACACTTTATCTTGAGGCAGCCCATTGCACTTTTAGATAGTCTGAATTGTTAGGAAGTTTTTCTTGACATTGAGTCCAAATTAACTTCCTTGAAATTTTCATCCATCTGAGTTCTGCCTTTTTAAACAATTGAAGCAATTAGAATTGCTTGTATGTTGGGAACACAAAAAAAGGCCAGTTTAACTGCATTTCAAAGTTTAAGAGGAAGAGTAATCTACAGTGAATCTAGAAAGCTATATGAAAGAATTTATATTTGATCCTTGAGGCTATAGGGAGACACTGTAATTTGCACAATCACGTTAGGTTATCAGCTCTAGGGATGATAGATTGGAGTGCAAAGAGACAAGAAAAATATTTTAGGAAGATAATGACATCTTATAAGCAGATGATGAGGGTCTGGAATAATATAGTTCCTATGTGAGTAAAGAGAAAAGATGGGATATGTTATGGAATAAAATCTGAGAACTGATGACCTATGTAAGGTGAGAATGAGGTAATAAGAAGGATGCCAAGATTAGGAATCTGAGAAATTGAAAAATAATGGTGCTTCCAACAGAAAAAGGAAAGTTTAGGAAAAAGTTGGGTTTGGGGAGAAATATAAGTTACATTTTAGTCAATACTTTGGTCAATAGTCCAAGCATTACCTAATAAGAAGTTTTCTCATCTTTATGAGAGATTTGAATGAGGCAGATCAGCATAAATATCAGTAAAAAGGGCCAATGAGAGAATGCTTTTTTGTTTTTGACATTTTAATGTAACCTATTCTCATGGATACTTTTCCCCTCCTACCTTAGGGAGTGGGCAGATACAGCTTTGGCAGTTCCTTCTGGAGCTTCTATCAGACAGCTCAAATTCCAACTGCATCACTTGGGAAGGCACCAATGGAGAATTCAAGATGACAGACCCTGATGAAGTTGCCCGTCGCTGGGGAGAACGCAAAAGCAAACCGAACATGAACTATGATAAGCTTAGTCGTGCATTACGTTACTACTATGACAAAAATATTATGACTAAAGTTCATGGCAAGCGTTATGCTTATAAATTTGACTTCCATGGAATTGCTCAGGCATTGCAGCCCCATCCTCCTGAGTCTTCTTTGTACAAGTATCCGTCAGACCTCCCTTACATGGGCTCCTATCATGCTCATCCTCAGAAGATGAACTTTGTTGCTCCTCATCCTCCTTCTTTGCCTGTGACATCTTCCAGTTTCTTCTCTGCCCCTAACCCATACTGGAATTCATCAACTGGAAGTATCTACCCCAATACCAGGCTTCCAGCAAGCCACATGCCTTCTCATTTGGGGACTTACTACTAAAGGAAAAGTGACATTCCTCCACAATATAAAATTTCCCATTGAAGTTTTATAAAGTCTGCTAGAGACAACATGAAGTAGAAAGAAAAGAATGAAAAAAGTTGATTATATGTCAGGTTGGGGGGCAAAAGTGGGAGGAAGGGAAAGAGAACAAACAGTTCTTTAGAGATAGGGAATTAATAAAATTAATGCTTAAAAAGGCAAAGATGATGCTAAATGTAATACGAATGAAGCATGAAGTGATCATGATCAAGAGAAATGTGGCTTTAATGAGTTGATAAGCTTCAGAGTAAAAGTTTGGTATCCACATGCTAACTGGGACTATACTACAATATTAGGATAACACAATATTGATCTAACATACAATATATGAATTCATTTTTTAAACTCTGCCTGTATTTAAAATAGAAATATATACACATATATAGTGTGTATATATACATATATATGAATTTATAGACTTACTTACACACAGACTCAGAATGGTTTATTGTGGAAGCCAATGTGTGGAATATAATGGCACTTGCTGTTTTGATTAAAATCAAAATGGAGGGCTATCAGCTATTTTAAACTGTGAAGACTCCTCAGCATTTTAGATTCCTTAACAGTATTACAATATAATGTAAAGAGTTGGACTGAGAATGTGCATAAAAGATAAGTGTATGATTGTAGACCAAGGAACTGCATTTGCAACAGGATATTAGTGAGAAGCAGAAGAGGGCAAAAAAGAATGAGAAAGAAACTACTTAACCAAGTAGAAATTGAATATATTTTGGAAATATGAAAAATGACTTCATAGGATGAAATAAAATATTATCAGTGTTATGCCATACCTAGTATTACAGTGAGGACACTGCTAATTTTGAATGAGTGATGAAAGGGAAAAGTAGTGTGAAATTCAGAAATCAGATCACATATGACTATTAAAAGTTGTTGTTTTTTTAAACTGGAATTATCTGATATTTAGAAGAATCAGTCAGGACCTCACCATTTTCTTGGGGAATAAGGTAAGAGACTGTCTTAATGATTATTATTATCAGAAATCACATAGATGGTTTGGTTAAATGGGCATCACTTTTCCTTTTTGAGTCACAAACGCTGTGCGTTTGTAAGAATGAAATATACAAATCAGTGGGCTTTTTCTTTTTTTTACATAATAATTATATAACTTATGCATTTATACACTACGAGTTGATCTCGGCCAATCAAAGACAATGACACACATACAATGGATAATCAGAAATATTGTGGCCTTGAATTTTAACTCAGTATGCTTAATGTTTACAGTATGAAGTTATTAATATTTAGAATGCAGAATGTATGTAATAAAATAAGCTTGCCCTAGCTTTATGATTCTGATTTATATAGTTGTCTGCATTTTTAGTCACCAATTTGCCTCCTCATCATAATTGGTTAAAAATGTTAATCTTCATTTTTGTCCCCTAAGAAAGTGAGAGATAAGTAGAAAAGACTCCAATGCTTTTTGACTAAAATTATATCATGACTCAATACTTAGACATTTTATGCCACATAGTTATGAGAATTTCTACCAAATTCCCCCATCTGTTTCCATGCTGCTTAGTATGCTCATACCTCCTCTATGGAGCAGTAGTATTAAACATTATATTAATGGATTAGTCATACAAACTAATTTGTACTTATCAACAGAAAGGAAAGAAAAGTCTGAAACTGAGGAATGATTTTTGAAGCAAAAATTTCAATTCTGTCTGTATCACAAAGCACTACATGGTTCTTAATATCATCATAAAGCATTAACTGAACCATGAAAAACTTGCTACACTTAAAGAAACTTTATCATTAATTCTAAATAAAATGTGTTACAAAAACCTTGTTATTCCTCAGTTTAAAACAGTAGAGGGCAACATCTTAATGTGTTTTTTGGCTTTTTTTTTTTCATTGTTTAAACTAAACTGAGTATTACCTCTGACTTAAAACACAGGAATCTGGGAACCAGAGTTAAGAGTTTAGGAACCTCTAATCTTATGTTTATTAGTAGCTGTATTCAGTAGACATTGTTTCCAAGATCTGTTATGCCAATGGACATGTGATTGCATAAATGTAAGTATTCCCATGTTGTGTCTACTGGATCTCTTCAATGTCTTCACTTAAGTTTGCCATGCGGTGTCAATTCTACATAATGATGGGATTGGGGGAAGGGAAGTGAGACACAAGATTTGAGAGATCTCCAAGTTCTCTAGTAAAGTCAACTTACCCTGATTGATTTGAAGACCAGTCCTGAAAACAAAGTATAATTGGGTCAGTTCACAGTAGTTTCAGGGCCACATTAGCTTTACACAGTCCTTTGTCATGAAGAAAACTTAGTTGTCAGACCTCTATTTTGTGAAGTTTTGCCCATAATGCCTAAAATTTTTATAGAATCACATTACTCGAATTCCAGACCCTGTTGACATTTTTCATATTGCAAATAGCCTCTATCATTATGTTAATATTGAAAATAATTCCATTTTGCTCTAGATTATACCTTGATCCTCTATCATTAAAAAAACAACAACACTAGAAGCAAAGAATTTGAAAACTATACTACTGGGAAAGGTCCATCACCTACTATGTTAGAAGGTCGAGGCAAATGTGTCTGCATTCTACATATAATTATAAATTGTACTCCCCTGGTGATTCAATGCTACCATTTCCATAGCAAAATAATTTTAAAAATCAAATTCAATTTTCCAAATGTCTTAATTTAAGTTTCCTGCCCACACACCCCAATCCAAGTTATTTACAAAGTTGACATTAATACAAGCAATGAGAGGGCATTTTTGCAAACTTTGACCATGTCCTCAATAAATAATCTTTTAAAACTGCTTTTAAAATAATTCTTTGATCTAATCATATTGTTAGAATTTCAAATTGCTCTTCCATTGTTTGTTTTTATTTCAAATCCCACAGGAATTGATTTGAAGCCATTTATAAAATTTTTTCTATTGCCTTTTTCCAGAAGCATTTGTTTGTGTTGGCTACCTGGAATATTGACTCTTGCTGGAAAGATTCATCTCCTACTGTCTTAAATAATATTTTCATTTCTCCATATGATCAAATCCCTATTTATTCTCAAATTTAATTGGACATCATACTTTTTCCTACTTCATTTTGTGTTTAATATTTACCTTCCGGGATAGGCAAAGTATTTCGGTTTATGATAGAGTGATCTGAAAGGCTCTAGTATTGTTATATCTTTTCACATTTTGATAGTACCGTACAACTTGAAATATGTAGAATATAATGAAGCTTTCTTTTTTATCTAAAAATAATACTTAAATATAAAATACAGTCAGATACTAGGGTTTCTCATAAATGGATAATATACAAGGGAAAGTTTCATTGTCCTGTTGTCAGAAAAACTTCCCCTTATAAAGTGGAGCATAATTTTCTAGAGACCTAGCAGAGTACATAGAAAACAAAATGTGATATCTTAAAACCTTCCCACTAGTGATTTGAAATTGTAGCCCTGGGAAAAATAGATTCCACAATATATTTATTCAACCATATCTAAATAGCAGCTATTCTTACAATTGCCTTTTAGGATCTTGGAGAACTTCATTTCAAACAAATCTTAACCATCCATTATGACCTATGTCTTGAGGTTCTGGTGTAAAAGGGAAATATTCTCTTTAGTTATATCATTACTTAACTATTAAAAATTATAAAGTATCATTAAAAAAACTAATTCTCCAGCCATCTGTGCCACTTGAGTGAAGCTATTAGAACTCATAGAAAGAGGCTATGCATTTTGATGTACTCAAATGTACTTTCTTAGTTCAAATTTTTCCCTTTTTTTGTGGAATACTATTATAAAACATCTAGTCCAAATAATTTAAAAGCAAACTAAGACTTGTGAAACAAGTAGTTGAAAATTTATAGTTACTAATATTGTAAAGTAGGAAAATGTCATGTACTTTCTTTTATGTTATACTTAAGAATTTATATATCAGTTATATAATCACATATATGGTAATTATTTTAGGTAATCATAGTGAAGAAATACATACTTATAACATGAAGATGGTACAGCAGGGGAAAAGTTCTATTATGTTTCCTTGGGAAATATAAACCTGTGCAAATACTTGTCACAAAACACTGTAGTTGGCAAATATTCAAGGAAATAATTTCATTCATTCAAATTCTATCTTCTCTTTGAATTCAAAATAATTTATTAATGTGCATATTATATGCAAGGCAATCAGCAATGTACTGTGCTGAAGGCAAATAATCATATGGAAAACAAAAGTCTCTACCCTTACAGAATTTGTGGCCTATTATATGTACAAACCTGGATTTTAGCAAAGCTTTTCTCAATCTCTTGTACTGTCCAACAGTTAAATGGATTCATAACTGATTGAATTATAAGGGTCTAATAGTCTATGAACTGATGATCTTCAATTCAGAGGGATATGTCCTACCATTGGATCTGTCCTTGGGCCTATTCTGTATAAATTTTTTTTCAATTAAGACATATATAATATGTTTTCAAATTTGAAAATGATACAAATCTGCAAGGAATAATAAGAAAAGATGACTTTCAGATTGGACTAAATATCTAAGAAGATGAAAATAAATAGGCAAAAAAGTAAAGGAATCATGGCTGGTCTATTTAAACATAAAATGAGGATAATAGTAAGTTAATTCACTTTTTTGGTGTTAATATCATTTACTAAATATCAAATTACTGAAATGATACTTGTTATAATTAAATAAAATATTATAAAATTAGTTTAGAATTAAAAAATATAGACTGAAGGAAATATTGAAAAAAGCATGAAAGAAGAGGATAATACAACAACAAAAACTCAAACTACATTATAAAGTAGTAGTCATCAAAATTATTAATTAATTTGGTAATGGAGCATAGCAGAATAGCAGTCAGAAATACAATGTGCTTCTTCCTGAAACTTGTCCAAAAAGATGTAGAAAATGCACCATATCAAAGCCCAGTGGATAAATCAAAGAAAAAGTCATCATGGGTCCTTTTCCTAGCCTGGGTTCACATAGATAAAAAAATATAGAAAAGACTATGGAAACTGGGAACAGAGGTCTAGCCAGGAGTATGGAGCACAGAGTACTAAAGTGCAAGGAGAAGCTATACACCACAGCAAGAGAAAAGTCCAGGGCATTGTGATTTCATGAAGGTGCAGGAGAAGGTCCCAACTGATGTCTTTGTTACTCCCAATTCAATTCCACATCACAGACAGGGGTGGACTTCTGGCGTAAGGTGTAGTAGCAGGCCTTTGACTGTGTACTCAAGGAGAAGCAAGTTCAGAAGCAAGTAGAAGCCGTGTAGCTCAAAGTCTTGGAACAGATTAGATTTTCTGTTCCAACTTCTAGCCCACCCTAAAGCCTACAGAGGAATATTCAGGGACAAAGAGGAACCTGTAATATTATTACATGATACCAGTAGAACTTCCCAGATTTTTGATAGTGGCTGACTCCAGCAGCAGTCTACTGTGCCTCAGATCCAAAACAGGTCACCAATCTGTAGAGAACCGAATGAGGGTGGGAAGAGATCAGATTTTGCCTAGGAGATGACTGATAGGTTACAGAATGCCAGGCTGTTGTCCCTGAAATAATGGAGTATTATAACATCCAGGACTCCAAGATTTTAAGAAATATTAAAAGCAAACTATTGTAAGAGGGAAAATTTAGGTATTTATAGATATATATTAAAAATATGTGGCCACCAGGAATCAACAATTTAGGTTGATTCCGTAATTAAATCAGACCCAAGTCAGCATCAGGTTGAAGAGTTTATTTACAATCGGTAGGTAAAAGTAGGAATAAAGAGAAAAAGGAGAGGCTAGTCCGGGCCAAAGGCCTGGACGGAGAGAGAAGAAGGTTATGAAGCTTAATTAATGAAGCTGTAAGCCACAAGGCCCAACAGCCAGATAGGCAGAGTTTAGAATTGGCCCAGCTAGGCCAAGGAAGTCAGCCTAACTTACCCACGTGACAATATAGAGTGTAAGCGTTCTGTGGTCTCAGGAGATGCTTCTGCTCCCAGTTCGAGAAGGCAACTGCCCCCACAGGAAGTTCACTCACTTACTTAAAGAGATCGTGTCTTTCATCACTTCCCGTGGGTCCACCTCTAATTCAAATGGACAAATGGCAGTTTCTACATTGATTTGGACTGCCCAAAGGGCAGTCCCTTGTTCTTGATTTGTTACTTATTGTCACATGTGGGTAACTTGTCTCCCCTCCCCACTAAGGGAGCTGAGAGTGACATCATTAGCACGCCTGGGTTGAGTAGATTTTTGACTATTAATGGGCTGGAGCTAATTCTATTTACACACTATACATATCTCTTTGAAATAGAAGGCAAAGTAGAAATAGAAAGAATCTTTCGATAACCTCCTGAAAGAAATCATAAAATGAATATTCAAAGGTCAAAGGTAAAATACTGCAAGGAGTCAGAAGGAAAGAATTCAAGTACTCTGAAGCCACTCTTAGGACCACACACAATTTAACAACCATCACTATGAAAGACTGGAGAGTGTAGAATATAGTATACTAGATGGCAAAGGATATATAGGCTTACAACCAAGAATGACTTACCCAGCAAAAACTAGGGAACTCAAAATGTAGCAAAGTCTTTCCGGATTTACAACACTCACATGTAAATAATCACTCGACTTGCCTCTCGATTCATTGCCATATTCAATCTTATAATCCCAAGCTCCGTAGAAACATAGGAGTATGTTCAGATATTTTCTTTCTAATAAATATAATTGCTACCTCCTTCTCATTTATTAATTAGCTTAAACATCCACCATAGTTCCTAAATATTTATTCAATAAACTGGATGAACCTTCATTTCCAATAGTAACTACACATTTCTTTATGTAGTAAATTATTTAATCTCATCTGAACAAATAAAATATTAAATATAACTAGACATGTAATAATTAATAATTAATAAACAAAGGCATGATATATATATATAATAATTTGACTGCAAGAAAGATCACACTCAGAATTGCCTCAAGCATTGATTATAATAGCAGATCACTTCTGGAAACACAATGTCAACATTCAGTTTACTTCCAATATTGATTAATATCTCTGGAGAATTTTCTTCATTTTTCTGCTCAACATAAGAGCTGAATTTAGACTCTGAGGAACTAAGTTTACAACAATTCTTTTTGTTTTACTTTCCTTTTTCTTTAGTAAATATAGGAAACAGCCTTGTCAAGTTGTGAATCTGCCAATCAAAATAATTCTAATTAAAAACAAGTTTCTCTTCATTTTTCCTCTGTTTTATTTGTAGGTTCCCCATAAGTCCTCATCAACCAAAATTAATCAAAATCAACTCTCCTTGACCTTATAAGGAGAAGATGATAAGATGATTTTCTATTGCAAATTTAACTAACAATTCAAACTGTCATCTTCAGAAATGTTCTATTTGGCTGTGTATAAATTCTCTATAGTATCTAGACTCTCTGTGATAGAGCCTATTGACACAAGTATTATATTAGTATGGAGAAATTCATCACCCACAGATTGACTATTGACTGATAGATCATTTGGCCATAGAAACCCATGTAACAATGAAAAATAATTTTTCAAGTGTTCCTCAATGTTTTAACATGCAACTTCTATAGAAATGATAACAGAATAGCACAAAGAATGAGCAGGAGGTATAGGGATTGCTAAGAATCATAACATTTCTAGACCAACTACAAACATTCATCTGTTTACACATTAAGGGTTAGATCCTTGTCCAATGAGTAACAAATATACTTAGAGGAAACGTATTATACTGATATTGAAATTTTATGTGTAAATTAAATGAGAATACATGATAAACTTTAAGGCTGGATACAAGATCCCCCTCTCTCTTGGAAAGGTAAATCAAGAAATGTTAGTATTTTTTTCAAATTTTGCTTAAAGCTGGTAAGAAATATTATTTCATGGAAATCTTGGTCATCTCACTTTTGTGTCCTCTTAATGAGGATCAAGAAAAAGGAAGGAAGGAAAGAAAAAGAGAGGAAAGAAAGAAAGAAAGAAAGAAAGAAAGAAAGAAAGAAAGAAAGAAAGAAAGAAAGAAAGAAAGAAAGAAAAAGAGAGAGAGAGAGAGAAAGGAAGAGAGAGAAAGAAAGAAGGAGAGAGGGAAGGAGGAAGAGAGGAAAGAAGAAAGGAGGAAAGAAATAGGTAAAGAAGGAAGGAAGAAAGCAAGGAAGGAAATAGGAAGAGAAGAAAATAAGGAAGGAAGTGATTTTCCAAAAGTCAGCAAGGTTTTACATATGAAAATCCAGATTTGAACTCAGATTTTTCTGATTCTGGGTCTGTTGCTTTATCTACTGAGCTTCTGGCTAGCTAGAGGACTCTTAGATAAGGAATTAGATTAATACCTTCTCTAAATTTTCTGGCTTTAGAGAATTACCTAGAAAGGTTAATTATTCACGGTCAGAGGATAACTTTAATTCAGTTCTTCCTTGCTCTAAAGAAAAATTTTATTTACAATACTCCAGGTTGCCTTTCTACTTAAAATTCTAAACTGATCTTTAAAAAAAAAATTAAAATTTTATATTGGGTAAGGACAAAGATATTGACATAGCTTCTCCCTATGTCTTTCAGAAATTCCATCAATATAAAGGAAATTACACAACAGGAGAGGAAGAAAGAAATCAGAAACTATCTCAGTCTTTGAACACTATTTCCTTGCAAAGTGAAAAAACATGCCATACAAATGGCATACTTGCTTAAAAAATAAATTATATTGTAATACATTATGGAGGAATTTACTGTCACTAAACTGGATTAGGGATATAAGAATAGTTCAAAATTAGGAAAAAGTTATCATAATTAATTATATATGATGGTGTGGGTTAATGTTCCATTGAGGATTATCTACATTTGAAATGTCAGAAACATAAGAAGGAAGAAGAGACCTTGCCCTCTGAGTTTATTTTGTCTGTACATTTAATTCATCACATCACATATGTAAAGGTTAAATGGTAGGAGTTTGACAAAAGTGAAGAGAGCAGTTTGATAAAAAAAAATTTAGTTTAATTTGAAAAGTACAGATAGAAAATAGAAAGGAGGGAGGAGAGATTATTATACCTTATGACTATACCTAAATTCCTAATCCTAATTAAAACGTTTAAAAACCCTATTCTGTCTTCAAGGACAGGTGCTTCTTGCCTGACCAGGCTAGGTCTATATAACCTACTCTATCTATAAAATATTTACTAACGGTTACCTATCTACACTAATTAAACAGACATTCAACACCCACAAACTCCTTAAATCTGTTTCCCTATCCAATGTCAGTAAAAAACTGCCAGTAGTGGCCCTAGACTGAGACACCCAGACCGACCTCCTGCTCCCTCCATGTCCAGAGGTAAAAGCCCTCAAACTCCCAACTGTCTTTCTTTAACCTCCTTGTCTCCTAGGTATTGGAATCTTCAGCTCTAACTGGCACCTGCCGGTTCTCTTACTTAAAAATCCTTATCTTCTTAAAGAGACAGAGGGAGAGATTAAGAGAATCCCTTTAACACATACATTAGTAAAAGGAAGAGGGTCAACTGGAAAGTTTTTTTTTTTAATTTTGTATTTAATTAATTAAGATAAAAATTAATTAAAAATTAAAAAATAATATTTTATTTTTCCCTATTACATGTAACAATTTTTTAAACATTCTTTTAAAAACAGTTTTGAGTTCCAAATTCTCTCTCTTCTTCTGACCTTGCCTCTCTGCTTCCCTACTCCCTGAGATAGCAAACAATCTGATTTTACTTATGTAATTATGCAAAACATTTTTCCATATGAGTCATTTTGTGGAAGAGTTCTCAAAGAGAAGAGAAGAAAGAAAACAAAATATAGTATGTTACAGCCTTCATTCAGACCCTAGTTTTTTATCAGATGGTCAGAAGGCATTTTTCATCACGTGTCTCTGTGATTGTTTTGGATCATTGTATTGCTAATAATAATTGGGTCATTCATAATTGTTCATCAAGAAATTTTGCTTTCATTTTGTATAGTGTTCTTCTGGTTTTGTTTATTTTACTTTGCATCAATTCATGTTCCAGATTTTTCTGAAATCACCCTGCTTGCCATTTCTTACACTAAAATAATATTTCTCTAATCTACCACTCTTATTTCTTAGCCAGCACCAGATCAGATTGTTTTGATGATTACTGCTTTACAATACAGTTTGAGATCTGGAATTGCTAGGTTACCTTCCTCCACTTTTTAAAAAAAATTGATTCTTTTGATATTCTTGATTTTTGTTCTTCCAGGATAATTTTGTTATTATTTTTTTCTAGCTCTATAAAACAATTTTTGGCTAGTTTGATTGGTATGGCACTGAATAAGTAGATTAATTTAGGTAAAATTATCATTTTTGTTATATTTGCTCAGCTCACCTATGAGCAATTAGTATTTTTCAAATTGTTTCGATCTAACTTTGTGTGAAAAATGTTTTGTAATTAAGTTCATATAGTTCCTGGGTTTGTTTTGGCAAGTAGACTCCCAAATATTTCTATTGCCTAATGTTAATTTAAATGGAATTATTTTTCTGTCTCTTGCTGCTGGACATCGTAGGTAGAATATGGAAATTCTGATGATTTATATGAGTTTATTTTATATCCTGCAATTCCGTGAAAGTTATTAACTATTTTAACTAGTTTTTAGCTAATTTTCTAGGATTTCTCTGTATACCATCATCTCATCAGTAAAGAGGGATTTTGTTTCTTTATTGTGCATTCTAATTCCTTCAATTTCTTTTTCTTTTTTATTGCTTTAGCTAGCATTTCTAGTACAATATTGAATAATAATAGTGATAATGGACATCCTGGCTTCACTTCTGATCTTACTGTGAAGGCTTCTAACTTATCCCCATTACAGCTTGCTAATCATTACTACTTGTCATTTTAATGAAAGCTCTACTTATTCCTATGCCATCCAGTGTTTTGGTTCCAAGGCAGAAGAGTGGTAAGGGTTAGGCAATGGGGGTTAAGTGACTTGCCCAGGATCACACAACTAGGAAATTTCTGAGGCCAGATGTAAACTTTGGACTTCCTGTCTCTAGGCCTGGGTCTCAATCCACTGAGCCCTCTTCTAGTGTTTTTAATAGGAATGGGTATTTTATTTTGTTAAAAGCATTTTCTGCATCTATTGAGATAATTATATGATTTTTATAGGTTTTGTTATTCAAAGTTTTCCAAATGTTGAACTATATCTGCATTCCTGTTATGAGACCCACTGGGTTATGGTGAATGACTCTTTTTATATAACACTGTAATCTCCTTGCTAATACTTTTTTAAATTGTTTGCATCAATATATTTTAGGAAAATTTGTTTATAATTTTCTTTCTCTGGTTTTGCTCTTCCTGGGTTAGGTATCAGCACCATATTTGTGTCATAAAAGGAATTTTTGTGAACTCCTCTTTTGCCTATTTTTCAAACAATTTATAGAGTTTTGGTTTTAATTATTCTTTAAATGTTTAAATTCACTTGAGAATCCATCTGTCCCTGGGGATTCTTTTTTGAGGATTTCATTTTCTTGAGGAGTTTAATTTCTTTCTCTTAGATGGGATTGTTTAAGTATTCTATTTCCTTTTCTGTTAATCTGGGCAGTTTATATTTTGATAAATATTCATCTATTTCACTTATATTGTCAAATTTATTAGCATATAATTGGGAGACACTTTTGGCATTCTGGTGAAGCCTATGAATCCCTTCTCAGAATTATATATATATTTAAACGCTTACCTTCCGTCTTGGAGTCAATACTGTGTATTGGCTCCAAGGCAGAAGAGTGGTAAGGGTAGGCAATGGGGGTCAAGTGTCACAAAGGGTCACACAGTTGGGAAGTGTCTGAGGCCAGATTTGAACCTAGGACCTCCCATCTCTAGGCCTGGTTCTCAATCCACTGAGCTACCCAGCTGCTCCCTCAGAATAATATTTTTAAATGTATAAAATAAAATTCAGAATTTTTCCCATCCAAGTTCATGGACGGCTGAAAATCTATACCTAGACCCCTTGGGTGGGGCGAGGTCTCTGCATACCTAGTTAAGAGTCCCTGTGCTATATAAAACAGAAATGATCATAAGCCAAAGCCGTTTGTTTTGCATCATTTCCAGAATGATATTCTTTGGATAGCCCCCCTAGGCAGACAGGCTTGACTTAAAGACAAGTTAGATGGACTCTTTTGCTTTAATTAGCACTAGGCTATTAGATTATTAGATTTATTTTCTTTGACATGTCCTCCTAATCTGCTCCACAGACAAACTTCTTTATTTTTTTAAACCAGTAACAAAATTTTTATGATCATTTCTTTGTAGTATAATTTGAGATGTGATACTGTTATGCTTCTTTTCATTCTACATTTTTCAAGATTTTTTTCTTAAGATTTTTGATTCCTTTAGATTAGCTTTGTTATTTTTCTAGTGCTATACCTTTTTTTTTGATAGTTTTGATTGATCTGGCACTGAAGAAGAAAACTAATTTAGCTATTGTCTTTTCATTTTGTATTGACTTTTAGAAATTATACTTGATTGCTTTATCCAAAAGTATTTAATATTTCCCCATTTTTTTTACATATATCACTTCAATATCTTCCCCCATTATCTTCTCCTTCACATTGGTCTTAGATAAAGAAGGAGCCCTTCTTCATACACTCTATCAGTGATTCCCAAAGTGGGCACTACTGTCCCCTGGTGGGTGCTGCAGCGATTCAGGAGAGCAGTGATGGCCACAGGTGCATTTATCTTTCCTATTAATTGCTATTAAAATTTTTAAAAATTAATTTCCAAGGGGCTAAGTAATATTTTTTTCTGGTATGGGGGCGGTAGGCCAAAAAAGTTTGGGAACCACTGCTCTATATGTATTCTGTATCTATTTCTTCCAGTCTTCCTCATCAGATTGCTCATGCTATCATCCTCATAACCTTTTTTATCTTCAATTTTTCTTTATAAATTTGGTCTTTTCCTGCTACCTTCAAATAGGTCTATGTTTCCCTCAATTTAAACAATGTTCAAACTGTCTTCAGACATTGCCATTCAGCTGAAGCTGCCTTCTCCAGTTACCAATAATCCCTCAATTGACATATCTTATGGTTTTTTTTTCCAATCCTTATATTTCTTTACCTGTCCATAGTATTGGAAACTATTGATAAATCTCTTGTATACTATTTACTCTCTGGGTTTTCATAATACTACCCTCTCCTGGCTCTCTTTTTATATATTTGATGATTCCTTAGTTTTTTTGGTAGGTTTTCCATTTTTACCATCTCACTTGGTGATTCCATCAACTCTAAAAGGGTTTATTTATTATTTTTATTATCGATGTACAGCTCCTGAGCTGAGATGAATAATTACTTTTTGGACATCTTGACCTGGATCCCCACCACAGGCATCTCAAACTCTATATGTCTGATAGAGTGCTAGTTATCTTTCCCCAAATCTTTCCTCATTCAATCCACACATTCAAATCATTCCAAGTATAGTTATTTCTACCTTCTTAACAACTCTCATATTGCTTTCTAATCACCTGCTTATTCAAGTTCTCATCACCTCTCACATGGACCATTACAATAAGTCATTTAATGTGTGTCCCTGCTTCAAGTCTTGCTGCACTCTGATCTATCCCCTATCATCCACCAAAGCATTTTTCCTGAAGTTTCCTGACCACATCACTCTTCAATAAATCCTTATTTCCTCCAAGATCAAATATAATGTCCTCATTTGTCATTTAAGCCTATTTATAGCCTAGCTTCTTGTTTTATTTTCATATTTCTCTTCCACATGCCTTTCTGGCTCTTTTACTGTTTCCTGAACACAACATTCCTATTTTCCTGTCTCCTAATGCCTTAATGCTATTTTCCCTCATAGCTGTCTCTTAGTTTCCCTTGCTTCCTTCATGTTTTAGTTCAGCTTTTACCTTCTAAAAAAACCCTGTCTCACTTGCCCAACTTCTAGTGATTTGCTCTAACAGATTACTTTCATCTACACATTTATTGTATGCACCTCATTATTTATATGTTGTCTTTCCTCCCTTCATTAGAATGTAAACTTCTTGAAAGCAGAGATAATTTGTATCTCTAGCAGTTAGTTTAGTGAGTGGCCCATAGTAAATAATTGATAAGTGTTTTGATTGATTCTTTGAGAAGGGGTAGAGTGAAGGAGGTGTAGGATTAAAATGAAAAAACAGAGTCTGGGAGGAAATAATCAAGGGGAAAGAGAAAACTTTAAAAGATCAAGTAATCTGGGACTAGGCTGGATGAAGCAGGAAGGAGAGGATTGGAATTATACTGTCTCAAAAAGTATTAGTAGACTTCCGGGTTAAGATGGCGGCAGAGTAAGAAGCAGCTCTTAACCTCTCCTGACCGAAACATACAAAACTCCTCAAGGGGACATAAAAACAAGTCCAGACGAACGGAGGAACCCCACAACAGGGCACAGCGTGGAAGGTACGTGGAATCGAG
>NC_058132.1:420816254-420835301 GCF_016433145.1 Gracilinanus agilis | reverse complement strand
TATATATATATATATATATATATATATATACTCTCCTAAGAACTTAACATTATTAGGACAGTAGTAAGGAGTCTTACATAGAGGATCACATGTCAGATTCAATTATGTTGGGATGATCTCCCAAAAGAGGTAAGGGTGAGAAAGAGGGATACCTTGGGAGAAAGAGGAAGGGAGAGTTAGAATGGGGAAAATTATTTTTGCAAAAAAGAGGCACATGGGGAAGAGCTATTATGCTGGATGACTGGATGGATACAGCTAACAATGCTTAAAGGTTCTAATTGAAACTGGTTAATAAAAGGAAGATAGATAGATACTCATGTATAGAAAACTATATTTTACCCATCAGAGAATGAGATGTAATATAAAAAGGAAGGTGGATTAATGGAGGCAATGGTCAGAAGCAAAACACACTTTTGAGTAGGGAAAAAATAAAAACAAAGGGAGAAAGAAAAACAGAAAAAAATAGGATAGAAGGGAATACAGAGTTAGTCATCTTAACTGTGAATGTAAATTGGATGAGTGAACCCATAAAATGGAAATGAATAGCAGAATGGATTAGAAATGAGATTAGAAAACAATATGTTGTGGACAAGAAATACATTTGAAGCAACACTCACAAAATTAAAATAAGGAGCTGGAGCAGAATCTGTTATGCTTCATGATCTCAGAGAAAGCAAAATCAAAAATAGACTTAATTAAAGGGGATAATCATGGAAACCACATCTTCCTACTAGCAACCATATATTATTTGTATAGTACTATTTATTATTTGTAATTAATAATTTGTAATTAATTTATAATTACAAAAACAATTTATAATTAATCCCAATATTATATGAACTATTTGAAAGAAATAGTAAAGGAGTCCTATCAAATTCCTTTTGTGACACAAATATGATTTTGATACCTAAACCAGAAAAAATTAAAAGATAGACTAAATTCCCTAATGAATATAGATGTGAAATTTTTTAAGTAAAATACTAGCAAGAAAATTACAGAAACATATTATAAAGATCATGAACTATGACAAGGTGGGATTTATGCCAGGAGTGCAGGGCTGGTTCAATATTAGGAAAGCCATCAGTGTAATCGACTATATCCATAAGAAAAAAACAAAAATCATACAATTATATCAAAAGTTGCAGAAAATGATTTTGACAAAATACAGTATTCTTAGTTTTAAAAACAGAAAGCATAAGAATTGATGAAGTCTATCTTTTTTTTTAAACCCTTACCTTCCATCTTGGAATCAATACTATGTATTGATTCCAAGACATAATAACATAAGAGTGTAAGATCTAGGCAATGGGGGTAAAGTGACTTGCCCAGGGTTACACAGCTAGGAAGTTTTGAGGCCAGATTTGAATCCAGAATCTCGTATCTCTATGCCTGGCTCTCAATCCACTGAACCACCTAGCTGCTCTCTGAAGCCTTTCTTAAAATAAATGACATCTATCTAAGTCAAGAGCAAGCAGTTTCTATAATGGGGAAAAAACTTAAAGTCTTCCTAATAAGAACAGAAATGAAGCAAAGATATCCATTGTCATCATTAATATTCAACATTGTATCAGAAATGCTTTTTATAGCAATGAGAAGACAAAGAAATTAAAGGAAAAAAATAGGCAATGAAGAAACAAAACTATCACTCTTTGCAAATAATACATGGTATAAAACAGAAAATAAACTAAAAAACTAGTTCAAATGATGAACAACTTTAGCAAAGTTGCAGGTTATAAAATAAACCAACACAATTCATCAGCATTTATCTATAACACAAAAGTCAGCAACAACATGTAGAAAGAGAAATTCCATTTAGAATAACTCCAGACAATATAAAATACATGAGAACCTACCTGCTAAGACAAACCCAGGGACTATATAAACACCAGTTACAAAACACTTCTCACACATATAGATAGATCTAAATAGTTGAAGAAATATTAATTGCTGATTGGTAGGCTGAACCAAAACAATAAAATTACAATTTCATCTAGGTTAATTTACTTATTTAGTGTCATGCCAATTGAATGACTAGAGAATTATTTTACAGAGCTAGAAAAAAATAATTTAAAGAAAACCAATCTGGAAGTACAAAAGGTCAAGAATTTCAGGATAATCAATGGAAAAAAATGTGAATAAAGGCAGTGTAGTTGTTTCACATTTCAAACTATATTAGAAAGTGGTAATCACCAAAACAATCTGGTACTGGCTAAAACAATAAAATGATGGATAAGTGCAAAATACATAGTAGTAAAGGGCAACTAGGTAGCACAGTGGATAAGAGAGCTGGGCTTCCATGAGTTCAAATCCGGCCTTACCAGCATTTTTTACCCAACCCTTTTTTGCCTCAGTTTCCTCATCTATAAAATAGTATGGAGAAGGAAATTACAAACCATTACAATATTTCTGACAAGAAAATCCCAAATGGAGTCACAAAGAGTTGGACACAACTGAAAAAAGACTCAACAGCAACACAATAGTAAATGACCATAATGTTTGATAAACTTAAAGATCCAAGCTTTGGGGGGGTGCGAAATTAACATAGAAATATAAGTCATAGTTCATACATGTGCATTAAGGTAGGATGACAGCCCTCCCTTCCACCCTCACATGGCCTCTGACTCCACAACATGGTATGATTTTGTGCCTGGGCATAAGAACACATCACCCAGTCTGTCCAATCTAAAGCTGAGTAGGTGAAACAAGATGGGCAAGATATAAGAGCCAGGACAATGAGAATGGCTCTCTATGGCATTTTGGGGGGCTTGTGAAAGGAGTTTTCTCAGTGCTGAGTGAGTGCTTATCTATGTAAGCCTTCTCTGGCCAGTCTCTAAGCAGGGGGTTTGCCCAATGGAGAACCCTCTGGGTAGGGAATCCTGGAATTGGGTTTCAGCCCCTTCCTGAACTCAGGCCCATTCCTTGGCTAGCCTTAATTTGTCTGACCAGACTTTTTAGGTAGCTGAGTCCTTGACTCCAGTTTGTGAAATGGAATTGAGTTGGTGGAGAAACTAGGACCTGATGAAGCACCTGGCTGGGGACTTTGAGTTAGTTAGGCTAGTAATATCTTCTTCTTTTTCTATTTCTTTCTCTTTATTAAAAAATACTTATAAGTTTCCAGGATTAATTTTTATTCATTATAGAGGTAAGAACTCACCATTTGACAAAAATTGCTTAAAAAAAATTGGAAAGTAGTTTGGAAGAAACTAGGCATGGACCAACACCTCATACCATAATACCAAGATGTGGTCAAAATGGATAAATGAAAGAAGATGATATAATTAAATAAGAGGAGCATAAGGAAATGTACCTGTCAAAGCTACAAAGAAGGGAAGTTTATAACTAAACAAGAGGTAGAAACTTAGGGAGCAAAGTGGATAATTTGCAATGCATGAATTTTTTTTAACTACACAAAACTAATGCAACTAAAATCAGAAGGAAAACAAAAAAGTAGAGAAAATTTTATAGCATGTTGCTCTGATAAATGCCTTATTTTTGAAATGTGTAGGGAAACCAGCCAAACTCATAAAAATAAGAGCCATTCCTCAGCTGATAAATGGTCAAAGGATATAAACAGACATTTTTCAAAAGATGAAATCTAAGCTATCTATAGCCATAAGAAAAAATGCTCTATATCAGACTTGATAAAAGAAATGCAATTTAAAGCAACTTACACCTCATGCATCAATTCCAGGGAATTCATGATGAAGCACATTATCTATATCTATTCAAGGAGGTGATAGACCCAGAATGAATGTAACTCTAACCCTAAATTTATATATATACATATATGTATATATGTATGTATATATGTATATGTAATATTATATAACTTATATTTGGATGTGGTTAAAGCATGGGTTGGTTTTGATCACCTAAACATGCTTGTAAGAAGTTGTTTTGTTTGCATTTTGCCTTCTTAAGGGACAAAATGTGAGAAAGAGAATAGGAGCTGAAATTTTTTTTTTTAAGTTTTAAAGAATTTTACCCAAACTTATATAGCCAATTCATGATTCAACTGGTACTGGAACCCAGATCTCTTATGTAATAGATTAATGGTGATACAAAAAGCACAGTTTTCTATAATTAGATGGATTAAAACCATAGGCAGGGCTACAACTAGGGATATTGTGACAGGGTAAAAAAATAGTTGACATGGTAGTAGGAGGAGGGAGTCTTATTGAAGGTCACACTAGCAATGACAATGGAATATACTAATTTGAATTTTATACTAGTTTGAACTATATATAGTGATATGGATTTGTAGTCAAAGGTTTTGGGTTGAATTTTTCAGAAATTTTTCCTTACATCAACCCTAAACCTGCCTATTTGAAGCCTCCATCTATTGTTCCTGTTTCTGCTCTCTGGAGTCAAAAAGAACAAATCTAGTCCTTCTTCCATGTGACAGCCCTTCAAATACTTGAAGACAACTATTTTATAGTCTTTTCTACTTCCTAGCTATATAAATCTGTCCAAATCCTTTCAGCTCTCTGAGTCTCAGTAGTAAGAAATCCTCAGCTGGAGAGCAGATCAGGGACTATGCAGTTGCTCTTGAAAAGGGATTTTACAGTTATGGGAACATGGGAGTGGTTGCCTGGGGATAACATTTATTCTGTACTGTATCTGGCAAAGGAATTCAAAGTAAGCTTCAGGAACAGCTCCTCCCTAAGAGAAAGTCTGTGCCCCACCCAAAGTCAGTGCTGTGGGGCAAAGCCTGCCTAGCTTTATTTACTGCACTGCTTTGAGATAACTGCTGAAGGTTATTTTCAGGTCTATGGAAAGTTTTCACTTGTTTTACCATTAGAGTTTAGAGTACTAAATGAATAACCTTTGTCAAACTATTTCACAATTTCTGAACCTTAGGAGAGTGAGATAGTAAGTCTCACAGTTGTTTTTGAAGCCAGTAGATTTTTTCCAGTCTCTAAAAATCTACAATTCAACTTTGATTCCATAGAGGTTCAGATTAGTTCTTATTTTATTCAAACTAGGGTTTTGTTTTTTTTTATTGTTCTTAATCTGAAAGGAGATCTACAATGCCTAAAGTGGCTTTGACTTTTAGACAATTTAAATATGTTTTTGAAGGGACTTCTGGTTTGCTTTTCTAAAAGATTATACTAGGCTAGCTCTTTAGCAACTTGCCCTGCTTAAAATCACTCTTTTTCTTTCCCTTTCTTTCCCATTAGCTGGACTTCTCACTTTAACTGGCATTGAGAATTTTAAAACTAGCATTCTGTGGGATCTCTCCTGATAAATTTTATTTCAAGCAGTTCTATATAAGTGTGTGTGTAGGAAACATTTTTGCTTAAAAGACAAAATAGAGTGCTGTTTAAGAACTATCACATTTTTCCTAGCTCTCCTATCTATATCTCTCTCAATCCAGAACATGCCAAACTGTATGGAGTTTGTCTTTGACAAATACCTCATAGCTGCCAACATTTTGTCACCACTCAATAACCAAATAAACACTTGTTTCATTAACCTTTTCCTGACTTTATGCTTGATAAGAGAGGAAATTTTATGGAAAGTTTCTGGAAATGTTTAAGAAACAGCTAGGCCTAGTGGTTAGAGCATTGGGCCTGAAGTGAGGAAGACCTGATTGCAAATCTAGCATCCCTGAGAAATTATTTTAACTGTTCTCTGCCTTAGTTTCCTTAACTGTAAAATGGGAATAATTGCACATACCTCACAGGGTTTTTTATGAAGATCAAATGAGATAACTATAACACAATTTACCTGATAACCCAGAACATAATAAGTAGTTGATTAATAAATGTTTATTCCTTCTTTCCTTCCTATGGAGAAATAGAATGATAGTAGCTGCAATGGGCATGATACTTGGTCAGTTTCATGAATGGGAAAGATTATTTCTCACACAATTAAAACCTCATCTATTTTACCATGAACTCCCCATTAAAAAAGAGAGAAAGGGCTAGATGGGAGAAACCCTTGTAACAAATGAACTTAGTTAAGCAAAATAAAACCATACTGTAGTCCTATCTAAAACTTTATGTCTCTGCATATTGTGTCCATCATCTTTCATTCAAGAGTTGAGTAATAATGTGCATTCTAATAGATTCTCTGAAAACAAAGGTTGGTTATCAGTTTCATCAGAATTCTTAAATCTCTCAAAGTTGTTATACTTTTACAATGTTGCTATCCTTTTATAAATTGCTCTTGTGCTTCAACTTGCTTTACTTTGTGTCAGTTTCCAAAAATTTGTTTGTAGCAATAATATTCCATTACGTTCACAAATCACAATTTGTCAGCTATGTCACAATTGTCAAAAGGCACTCTCTTGTATGTATTATAGCCTCTCCCCCCCACCATTCCTTAATGATCAGGAAGTTTCCTTTCTTTGTGACTATTCCCTGATTTATATTTTAATCAATAGTTCCTCCTTACCTTTGGCATTTTTATCAAAAATGTTTAAATTATTCTATTGCATTAAATATTTGTTCTTCCCATATGGATACAGTGCTGGACATGGAATTAAGAAGATCTTTGTTAAAAATCCAGCTTCAAGTACTTACTAACTCTGTGACCCTGGAAAAGTTACTATAACTATCTGCCTCAATTTTTGTATTTGTAAAATGGGGATAATAGTAGCAATTCCTACAGTCGCTATGATGATCAAATGATAAAATATTTATAAAGCATAATACCTGGCACATTGTAAGCACTTATTAAATTATTGTTTTTTTTCCCTCCCTCCTAACAACAAAAAGATTGAGAATCAGGGTTAAGTGTAGAAAGGCTACTTGCCTTGTAAACAGGACTATAACATCCCCTATGATAGATAGATACAATTGGCCAAAAGATGGTATTTAAGACATCAGAAGTAGGAAACTGAATATTCTTGTTCTTTAGTTTTTATGACACTGTTCTCTCCTGGTTCTTCTCCTACCTATCAGTGAATTCATTTCTTGAGCTCCATTGCTTTATTCTCCTACAAAGTTTATGGTTATACCTATTCACTCTGGTATTCTCTCATAAATGTGACTCAGTTCTTTGTATATTTGAGAAATTAGATCTTTATCAGAGACTTTTATTATTAAAAAATTTTCCTTACTTTGTGGCTTCCTTTCTAATTTTGGTTGCATTTTGTTTGTTTGTACAAAACCTTTTAAATTTAATATAGTCAAAATTATTTATTTTACTTCTTGTAATGTTCTCTAGCTCCTACTTGGTCTTAAATTCTTCCCTTCCCTATAGATCTGACAAGTATACTATTCCATGTACACTTAATTTACTTATAATATCACTCTTTAGGTCTAAATCATATACTCATTTTGAACTTCTCTTGGTATAGGATATGAAAATTGATCTAGACTTAATTTTTTCCATACTCTTTTCCAATTTTCCTAGCAGTTTTTTTTTAAATAGTGAGTTCTTATCCCAAAAGCTGGGATCTTTGGGTTTATCATACAATATCTTGCTGAGGTCATTTACCCCCAGTCTATTCCATTGATCCACCCTTCTATCTCTTAGCCAGTACCATATTGTTTTGATGACTACTACTTTATAATACAGTTTAATATTTGATATTGCCATTACTCTGGCATTCTTAAGACTTTGTCCTTGACTTTCTTCTCTGCTCCCTCTGCATATTGCTTAGTGATCTGATCAGCTCCCATCAAATTAATTATTATCTCTATGCAGATATTTCTCAAAATACATAGTAGGTGATTAATAAATATTTGTTCCCTTCTACTTCCATTTCCCTATCCTACTCCCTTGAAGCCTATATCTTTTGTTTTGGGGAATACTGTCTTCTAAGATCTCCTCTCATAAATAGTGGAAGCTGCTAAGTTTTATTTGATTCTGACATATTGAAATGCTTCTTTTTAGATTTTTGAAATAATTTTCTTTGATGTGGGAGCTCTGGATTTGGGTCATGACATTACTAGGACTTTCTGTTTATAGTTAACTTTCAGGAGGTTACTGATGGATTTTTTTCTATCATCATTTCCCTTTATATATTGATAGTTTTAATTTATGACTTCTTGAAATATGTGGTGCACACTTCTTTTTTATCATGATTTTCAGGGATCCCAGAGATTCTTAAATTATGTCTCTATGGCCTGTTTTCTAGTTGCTTTAACATCAGATTGTCTTCTGTTTCTCTATTTTTGCAGTCTTTTCATTTTGTTCTAATATATGTTATTGGAAATATTGGGGTCCTTGAACTACATTTCCCATGAGCCCACTGGCTTCCTGTCATTATGCAATGATGTAGACAGAGTGATAAAAGTGAGGGGCTGGCATTTCACTTCCTCTGTGCTACTTATCCACCATGGTGAGATCTGGGAACAGTGGGGCTTTTAAATACCCTTAGCTAGCATGGCACATGGCTTTATTTTCTAGTGACTACTAATAAATCTTTAAAAACCATACTTTTAAAGTTATCATTATACATTAATTTCATTTTTTACAAATACTCCTTACTGTCCCATTGTTTTTTGTTTGTTCTCTTCCATTTTTCAAGGAGTCCATTTTGTGAGTGAGCTTTACCAACTTTCTCTTAACTGTTTATTCTTATTCCAGCCCTTTCCTCCAGAGCTTTATTTGATTTTTAAAAATCCTTTGCTTCATTTTCTTCTAGTCATTCATGTACTGCTTGTGGAAATACATTTTTCTCCTATGAATCTCTGGATATGCATATTATTGAGTTTTTCACTCCTTATTTGGGAAGAGAGCAACTTCTTGAATCTTCCTTTGATTCATTCTTTTTTCCAGCTATAGTTCCTGAAGTGGATTGCTGTATGAGGGTAGAATTCTGCCCCTGGTTGAGCTTTTGGATAGTTGTGCCTACTTGGTGATCAGAATTCCTGAACTGCCTTCCACTTTCAGCAATGTCCCCTGACAAAGTATTGGATCTCTGGAATAGGGTGTTAGAGACTCAATGTTCTAATCTGAACACTGAGCCACTGTTCTGGTCAAAGGTTTCTGCCTGCTACCACTCCCTGAAGCTTTCTGATCAAACTTGAGCTTTCCTAGGTGAGCCCTCTTCTCTTACTGCCAATAGAAAAAGAGCCTTCACAGCTACAATGGGTCTTGGCCAATGTTTGACCATGCTAGGAACTTATGGAAATGCTACCTTTGTGGATGGTCTTCATTCCTATTGCCCTCAGCTTCTTGCTGACCTCTTGTGCAATTCTGAATTAGAAGTCACTCTTCTTTCCCATTGATTTTGCCATTATTATTTGATCTGCTGCAAACTTTATTGTTTTCCTGTAATAGTTGAAAAGGAAGTGGATGCTATATTTCCCATTTAGGTGGCTATATTAACTAAAAGTCCTCTTATTAATATTTGAAATGACACTGAAAATATGAGAGATAGTTAAGAATTAGATTGGGGGAAATGCCAATATTGACTCAATTTTCATAAAAGGAAAGTGAAAAAAGTCTGGAAGTTATAGAACAGTGAGTTTGGTTACTAGAAAAAATTCTAGAATAGATCATTAAAGATATGATTATTTTATACAAATGGAAGTTATCACAATGATCTAGTATAACTTCATCAAGAAAAGATAACAGTTTAAAAAAAGAAAAGATTATGAAAGCTTAATTTTATTTCATTTATTTTTGTAGAGTTACTAAGCTAGAAGATCTAGACAATTTATAAAAATATTTTACCTGTATTTTAGCAAAACATTTGTCAAAGTAACAGATAGTTTTCATGTGGAAAAATTGAAGAAATGAGGAATGGAGTCATATAAATCCATATCTTATGCAATTATTATCCCAATCCATGCTCAGATGAGCAAATCAGAGCCCCAGAAAATGGTTCCTATTTTTCTCTTCTCAGAAATTCCATTAAGTTCTTTTCTGGGTTTGGATCAATTCACTATTGCACTGGGTTAAGCAGATCACTCAGATCATATAGCCTCCTCAGCAGACACTTCACTTGGTTTAGCTGCTTTGACTACTGAAAAATTCTGTTACTGCCTAAAATTTATAGACTTCTTGAGAAGATTAAAATTGATAGTGTATAATTTTTATTGATCTTATTTACAACTAATTGGGTTTTGTCCCAATACTACATAAGTCATGGTTCTTGGTCTCTGGATTTAGTTCAGAAATTAAATAGACCTGCTGAACCTACTTTTTTTTTTTTTTTTTTTTTTTTTTTTTTTTTTTTTTTTGCTAATCACTGTTCTTCCTTCAAGAAATTCTTCCTTGGGAGATATGAATGAACTTCAGGGGACTCAATCTATCTTTATACACCAAACTGTCCTTCAAGGGATGGATGGTTTGTTATCCAAAGAAGTCTGGGCCACTATCTTTTACTTTGCAGGTAGATTCAAACTATGAACACTTCTCTGTTATAGAAGGGAAGGAAGAGATTTCAAGACCATCATTTCTAATTCAAATCCACTCATATTGTCCCCCCATGCTCTATAACCAATTGATTTTTACTATTCATGATTTCAAAGTCTTATAACCAATCATAACTTGTTCCCCACCTACAGAGTCCTGTTCTTTGTTCTGTATGCCCCCAAACCTATAAAAACTGAAAGAATGGAAACTAGACAACTAACAACTTACAGGAAAGAAATTGAAAACTCAGTGAAACCCACTTTGAGGCACCCAGACCCCACTGGGGAAAGGTGTAACAAATAAAACTAATGAAACTTCAAGGGGAATGGGAAAACAGATTGGGAAAAATAACAGTAACTGAACTTTCACATAAGCCAGGTATCACAGTTAAAATCTCTGTAGATTCTTGATGGTTGGGGGAGAGAATGACAAGGAAGTTATAACAAAGTTAAGTTTAATGGTTTGGTAAGGGTGAGATTGGAGGGAGAGGGGTTTCTAGCTTCAAGGGCACCAACTGTCAGAGAATGGTGGCAGTTGAGTTGGCTAATCTTAAGCTACCTAACAGATAGCCAGCAATGGCTTAGCTGAGTGTGACAGGGACTTAAACAACATCCTCGATGACTTTCAGGTTCAGTTTAGACTCAGGAACACTTCTGGTGTCAGCAAGATAAATCCACAAAGGCTAGGGAGTACAAGACTTCCTGAAGCTATTCACCAACTGCAGGAAAGCTCCCAACTCTACCTAGATCTTCCTCTTATATCTTGATTTGTAGATCCACCTCCTCTATGGAGATCCCAAATAGTTCATAGACTAGTTGAACAGTGGTTTCCTGCTTCATATCTCTACTCCAAAGCAGGAAACTGGCAACTCAATCTTTCTAAACAAACCCCTTTGAACATTCTGGGCTTAGAATGTTCTCAGCCAGCCAGGTTGGTCTGCCTTTTACCTACTCACTACATAAGTCTATCTATAAATTATAAATTACCTATAACATATTATAAATAATCTATAACTGTCCTCTTTATTCAGAGTCTTGGCTTGTTGGAAAAACTGAGATACCATTTATTCACAGATTTTTATCTTATTAATAAATTGATCATGCTCAAACTTTGTAACTTAGTTTACCTTATTTTAATTGTTACCTTCAGATAGTTCTTCTGACCTTTCTTTTTTTTTTTACTTCTGACCTTTTAAAGCTCACATGCTCATAACCTAGTCTATTTCTTCTCATTCGTTCACCTAATATCAGAAAAGAATAAATACAACAGAGACAAAACAAATATAATGCTCAAATTCAAAGTAGGATAATTGTCTACTCTCTCTCCTCAAAGCCATTTACTTCTCTCTGATCCTAATTTATAACAATTCTCGACCAAATGTTACACATCTTTTCCTCAATACTCTTTTCTTTTTCTGAGAGGTAACTTTTCCTATGAAGTTTTCATCTCTTTCTCCTCTTTATCATTTGTTGTTGTTGATGTTTTACATCACTAGGAATTTCTTTTTTGTATTTTGAGGTAATGAAGGTGTGCTATACTTAGTCATGGAGATCCCCAAAAGATCCTAGAATAAGAAAAAGAGGGCTAGGTCTTAAACTCAAAATAAACACATACATATTGTAAATTTATAAATTAAGATTTAGACATTTAGGGTAAGATAATAGCCAAACTTAGTCAGGCAAGGCTGGAAGGTTCCAACCATGGAATGGTGAGAAGAGAGTTTTTTCCTGGAGTGACTTTGTTGTGGCTAAGGCAGTTAGAGGCTGGTTTATCTGTCCCAATGAAAAGCCCAGGAAAAGTGGATTTGTCTCCCAGAAGAAACATCTACCAGTGGAAATTCAGGTTGAGCAACAAGTCCAGATTTGGGTAGTGGACATACCAGGCTGGTTCAGCTCCCTGTCTTTACCTTTTGTGGATTAATTGCTGAAGTTCCTGGAAAGCTGTGAACATTGCTGGAGCTGAAGTGGACCAATTGTGAGACCATCACATCCCTTTCTAACCTCCAAAAGCTGGACCTGATAGTCTGCGTTAGCTCAGTATAGAATTTTGACCCATTTCCACTCTCTGAAGTGTGTCCATAGTTATCCAGTGTAGTGTGACCTTTTCCCCATTTCTCCAACCCTAAACCTCTTAATAAACTGTTTTATTTTACTTCCTATTGTCTTCCTCAAACCCCAATAAGGACCCATAGAGAGATAGCATCCAACCCCTTGTGTTTTCCCCAGCTGGTTAATGACCAGTAAACGGTCAACTGTCATCTTGCAACTAGAGTGATTTCACCTAACACCCACATCCCTTGTGAGAGGTCCCCTGTTATCCTGTGAATAACTGTCACATAGGGTGTGTGAGTGTGTCCTGGTTGTGTGTGTCACCTCTGTATTACCCCAGTTAGTAACATATTTCAATGTACACATAAACCCACACATACGCATACATGTGGGAATGCATTCGTGGCATTGAAATTAAGATGCAAAATGCTAAAACCTTTCTAGAGTAACTAATCATAGAAAAAAACTTTTAAAGTTGTCCTTTTTTTGAAGATAATTAAATATTAAAACCAATGGCCAAACAGGGCTGTGAAAAAAGAAACATTCTACAAATATTATTCCTTCTAAAAGTTATCATGATATATATATATATATATCTTTTCATATAAGATCTCTTTGATTACACTTATAAACCATGATATATTAAACATTGAACTTAACATATACTCCTCTTTCTCTTCTCTCTCTTTTTATTATATGTTCAATATTGGTATAGAATTGGTGGATTCTACTAATTTGATTTTTTGTAAGTTTCTTAGTCTGTATCTGCATGATATGTCATTAAACTCAAATAGAAACTGATTCATGTAGGCTGCATATCAACTTTTAAAAACACCAAATTCACATTGTTTATGTTGTGCTCTATTTTATTTAATGTGTTAAACATTTCTCAATTCCATTTTAATCTGGTTCAGGAGCACTAGGGAATATTGTTGGTCACTTGCAAGGTTAGGAGTTTGACATCAATGATGTGGATAAAAACCAATAATTTTATGTTAACTTAGTGGAAAAATAAATTGCCTCCTTCCTTTGTTGAGAGAGCCCATCACTGCATCTCCTGCCTGGCCTCCAGTTTCCCTTGGTAAAAGACAAAATGTTATTTCAGGAAGTTCTATCCTGGGCTTGTTCCCTGGCTTTGTTTATCCTCACACTTTGAATTAAAGCAAAGACTTGGGTTTAGGGAAGACTTTAGATTTAATAAAATATGGCAGAAAAATAGGCAGAAAAAAACATACATGCATACTCTATATGGCAATATAGAAAGGTAGAGGATCATCCTCACAGATTCAAGAAAATTGCTTAGCATGAGGGGAAGAGAGTTGTGTTGGAGAGAGTACATATTCTAAATTGGAGTTTAGGTAGAGAGGTTTTATACCCTAAAAATGGGCTTAGTAGAAAACAAGTAATCAGTGTCAGATGTGGGAGGGACATTCCTCATCAGACCCAGATGTAGTAGAGAAGTTCTTTGTATCACTTTTGAATACTAGGCTCAGGTAGGACTTAGGTGGGTGATTTTCTTTATCAGGACCAGATATTAGGTAATAAATTAAGTTGGAACAGAAGAGGAGTGACTCAGACAGCTAGCTTCAATTAGTTAGGAGTTCTACTCATTCAGAAACTATGGCTATTAACTCTTTGTCATAGGGTTCACATAGATAAGAAAAGTGGAAGGTACAAAAACTATCTATCTTGCTTTATAGGCATTGTGTTATATTATACATTATGGGCATTAGGACCACTTAGCCCAACTGACTCCATTTTGAAGTCCTATCATTTTAACTATAACATCAAACAATCTAAAAATTATACTTATGCCAAGGAGTAACACTATTCCTTCAACTGCAAGTACATACTCCTATCCATCAACTTCCTAAGGCCCTGAGAAGATACTACCCTGAGGTCAAGCCCCTATGGATAATGAAAATATATCAATGGGGCAGCTAAGTGGCTTTCTTGGGTATTTTTATTATGGGCAGGATGGAATACTTTGGTACAACATTTTCCTTAATTTCATCTATAGTGCCTTTTTCTATTCTTGATGGTCTTTTTTTTCAAACCTTCTCTTTTTTTTGCTGTATTTATTTTCCAATTTTTTAAAACATCTATTTTCTTCAAAATTTTGAGTTCCAAAATCTCTTCCTCCTCACCCCTGTAAGCAATCTGACATAGATTTTACATGTGCAATCATGTAAAGTATTTTTTTCCATATTAGTCTCTTTGTCAGGAAAAAAAGAAAGTGAAATAGAGTATGTTTCAGCCTTCATTGAGACTATACGAGTTCTTTCTCAGGTGGCAGATGACATTTTTAATTAGTCTCTGGAATTGTTTTTGATCACTGCATTGCTGAGAATAACTAGGTCATTCACTATTTTTCATAAAAAATATTCCTGTTAAAGCATAGATCCAGGTTTTTGGAATAAGAAGTCACTATTTGGAAAATTTATTGGGACAATTGGAAAGTAGTTTGGCAGAAACAAGGTATAGATTAATATCTTAAACCATTCACTAAGATCAAAATAGATGCATAGAGGTTGCGGGTTAAGATGGTGGCAGAGTAAAAAGCAGCTCTTAACCTCTCCTGACCGAAACACACAAGACTCCTCAAGGGGACATAAAAACAAGTCCAGACGAACAGAGGAACCCCACAACAGGGTGCAGCGTGGAAGATACGTGGAATCGGGACATTTCCATGCTATAAAGGGGTGAAACAGCTCTCACTAAATCGTGGGCTGAGCAACCACCCCACCCTCAACCCCTCCACACACACCACCTATAGCACCGAAGCCAGCTAAAAAGAAATAGAGCAAGTTTGGGGCACCCATTGAGTCATTGGCAGCTCCAGGGCCTGTTCCTGAGAGCAGCGAGATTTAGGTCCCCAAAAAGCTAAAGAACGCGCACGGACTCTGAGCACAGGCCCAGAGCAAGGGCGCAGAGCTCAGGTACGGGCAGAGGCGTGGGTGGAGGCAGACACAGACGCGAGCTAAGGCTCTGAAACCCTGAGTGGGGAACCAGTGCAGACGGGTATACGACTGTGGAAGCAGCGCCCTGAGACTTGTAAAGAAACCTCCAGCTGACGATCGAGCAAGGGGGTCCACCAGGGGGCTTGACCTTGGAAAAAACCAGACCTCAGACCTCAGGAGCCAAAAGACTGCAGACAGTTGCTGAGCGCGAGGATAAAGCTGAGAAGCTGCTGGGCTAATGATGGCTACCCAGACTCAGGAAGTTCAGAAGAGAAAGATTAACAACAAGAAAAAGAAGTCTTTAACACTCGACAACTTTTACACAGAGAAAATCCAGACAACCGAGCAAACAGAGGAGGAGAACAAACAAGCATCCGGACCCTCCTCAAATAAGGAAAATGGGTCACAAGCTATGGAAGAGATCAAAACTGAGATTTTGAGGAAGATGGAAGAGATCTGACAAGAAAATAACAGTTTAAAAGGTAAAATCTTGCAATTGGAAAGTGAGGCTCAGAAATCAGATGAACTGATAAGCAAATTGAACACCAGAAATGACCAGATTGAAAAGGAAAACCAGAAGATTATAGCCGAAAACCAAAAGATCATAGCCGAAAACCGAAAGATTATAGCCTAAAACCAGTCCCTAAAGGCTAGAATTGAGCAGTTAGAAGCTAATGATCTCTCAAGACAAGAAGAAAAAATAAAACAAAGTCAAAAGACTGAAAAAATAGAAGGAAACATGAAATATCTCAATGAGAAAGTGACAGACCAAGATAACCGGTCTAGAAGAGACAATTTGAGAATAATTAGTCTTCCAGGAAAACCAGAAATTAAAAGAAACCTGGACTCCATACTAAAAGAAATTATTCAGCAAAATTGCCCTGAAGTCCTACAACAAGAGGGCAATATAGACATTGAAAGGATCCATAGATCACCTACGACATTCGGTCCAGATAAGAAAATGCCCAGGAATATAATTGCCAAATTCAAGAGCTTCCAAGTAAAAGAAAAAAATCTTACAAGAAGCCAGAAAGAGACAATTCAAATATCAAGGAGCACTAATCAGGATCACACAGGATCTGGTAGCCTCCACGCAAAAAGACCACAAGGCTTGGAATACAATATTCAGAAAGGCAAGAGAGTTGGGCCTGCAACCACGGATCCACTACCCATCAAAATTGACTATATATTTCCAGGGGCAAGTATAGGCATTCAACAAAATTGAAGAATTCCAAGTATTTGCACAGAAAAGACCAGGGCTAAATGGAAAGTTTGATATCTAACCACAAAAATTGAGAGAAACATGAAAAGGTAAAAAAGAAACAGAGGGGAAATAAAGAAAACCCATAATTTTAGTAGTAAAATCTAATATCTGTATTCCTATGAAGAGAAATGTTATGTATAATTCTCTGTAGTGAACTCTATTCACTATTATAGTATTCACTATTATAGTAATCAGAAGAATAATTCACAGGGAGAGGGTGGAACACTAAATAATCTAAGATGACATGGGGGATGGGAAAGAGGGAGTGAATAGTAGGGGACACCAAGAGAAACTTGAGTAAATAAGAAAAATAGGATATTCTATTACACACAAAGAGGGCATGGGAGAGAGAGGGGACAAATACTATTATAAGAAGGAGAGGAAGAGACCATTAAGAGGTAATAATCAAACCTTACACTCAGTGTAATCAACCTGGAGAGGGAACAGTAGCTATACTATCCATTGGGACATAAAACTCTTATCTAACCCTTCTGAGAAAGTCAGAAGGGATAAACCAAGTGGAGCAGGGGAGTGGGGAGGTCAAAAAAAGGGAGAGGAGAAGAAGGCGGAGGGAATTCATAAGGCCTTTAAA
Source organism: Gracilinanus agilis (assembly GCF_016433145.1). NCBI lineage: Eukaryota > Metazoa > Chordata > Mammalia > Didelphimorphia > Didelphidae > Gracilinanus > Gracilinanus agilis. Next base: position 420,818,120 of record NC_058132.1, on the reverse strand, counting down.
AACAAAAAGAGGGGGGGAAATAAGAGAGGGGGTAGAAAGGGAAGTTAATCAAGGGAGGGGATAAGGGGTGGCAGCTTAATAGCAAACCACTGGTTTAAAAGGAAATAGTATAAGAAAAAGGGGGTACGAATACGGGAGGATACAAAAATGTCAGCAAATGCACAACTGATGATTGTAACTCTGAATGTGAATGGGATGAACTCACTCATAAAACGGAAGCAAATAGCAGAGTGCATTAGAAACCAAAATTCTACCATATGTCGTCTACAAGAAACACATATGAGGCGGGTGGACATACACAAGTTTAAGGTTCAGGGTTTGAGCAAAATCTTTAGGGCGTCAAATGAGAAAAAGAAGGCAGGAGTGGCTATTATGATTTCTGACAAAGCCAAAGTAAAAATAGATATAATTAAAAAAGACAGGGAAGGTCATTACATCCTGATTAAAGGCAGTATAAATAATGAGGAAATAACACTGCTCAATATGTATGCACCAAGTGGCATAGCATCCAAATTCATAAAGGAGAAACTGGCAGAGCTCAAGAAGGAAATAGATAGTAAAACCATAATAGTGGGAGATCTAAATATTCCTTTTTCAGATCTAGATAAATCAAACCAAAAAATAAATAAGAAAGAGGTAAGAGAGGTGAGTGAAGTCCTAGAAAAATTAGATTTAATTGATATGTGGAGAAAAATAAATAGGGACAAAAAGGAATACAACTTCTTTTCAGCTGCACATGGCACATTCATAAAGATTGACCATGTTTTAGGGCATAGAATCATTGCAAACAAATGCAAAAGAGCAGAAATAATAAATGTAACCTTCTCAGATCATAATGCAATAAAAATAATAATTAGTAAGAGCACTTGGACAGGCAAATCAAAAACCAATTGAAAATTAAACAATATGATTCTCCAAAACCAATTTGTCAGAGAAGAAATCATAGAAACAATCAACAATTTCATTGAAGAGAATGACAATGATGAGACATCCTACCAAACTCTGTGGGATGCAGCCAAGGCAGTACTCAGGGGAAAATTTATATCCTTGAGTGCATATATTAACAAGTTAAGGAGGGCAGAGATTAATGAATTGGGCTTGCAACTGAAAAAATTAGAAAGCGAGCAAATTAAAAATCCCCAGATGAAAACTAAATTAGAAATACTAAAAATCAAGGGAGAAATTAATAAAATCATAAGTAAAAGAACTATTGAATTAATAAATAAGACTAGAAGCTGACATTTTGAAAAAACAGATAAAATAGACAAAGTACTGGTCAATCTAATAAAAAAAAAAGGAAAGAAGAAAACCAAATTGACAGTATCAAAGATGAAAAGGGAAACCTCACCTCTAATGAAGGGGAAATTAAGGCAATCATTAAAAACTGTTTTGCCCAATTATATGGCAATAAATATAACAATTTAGGAGATATGGACAAATATTTACAAAAATATAAATTGCCTAGATTAACAGCAGAAGAAATAGAATACCTAAATAATCCCATATCAGAAAAAGAAATTGAACAAGCCATCAAAGAACTCCCTAAGAAAAAATCGCAGGGCCTGATGGATTCACAAGTGAATTCTATCAGGCATTCAAAGAGCAACTAATCCCAATACTATACAAATTATTTGATATGATAAGCAAAGAAGGAGTCCTACCAAATTCCTTTTATGACACAAATATGGTACTGATTCCTAAGTCAGGGAGATCAAAAACAGAGAAAGAAAACTATAGACCAATCTCCCTAATGAACATAGATGCAAAAATCTTAAATAGAATACTAGCAAAGAGACTCCAGCAAGTAATTAAGAAGATCATCCACCATGATCAGGTGGGATTTATACCAGGAATGCAAGGTTGGTT
>NC_058132.1:420790416-420815860 GCF_016433145.1 Gracilinanus agilis | reverse complement strand
GTTTTGATTATATTAAACTAAAAAGCTTTTGTACAAACAAAAACAATGTAGTCAAAATCAGGAGGGAAACAACAAATTGGGAAAAAATCTTTATAAGGAGAAACTCTGACAGGGGTCTAATCACTCCAATATACAAGGAGTTAAAGCAATTGTATAAAAAATCAAGCCATTCCCCAATTGATAAATGGGCAAGAGACATGAATAGGCAATTTTCAGGTAAAGAAATCAAAAGTATCAATAAGCACATGAGAAAGTGTTCTAAATCTCTAATAATTAGAGAAATGCAAATCAAAGCAACTCTGAGGTATCACCTCACACCTAGCAGATTGGCTAAAATGAAAGAAGGGGAGAGTACTGAATGCTGGAAGGGATGTGGCAAAATTGGGACATTGATGCACTGCTGGTGGAGTTGTGAACTGATCCTACCATTCTGGATGACAATTTGGAACTATGCTCAAAGGGCTATAAAAGAATGCCTGCCCTTTGATCCAGCCATACAATTGTTGGATTTGTACCCCAAAGAGATCATAGATAAACACACTTGTACGAAAATATTTATAGCTGCACTTTTTGTGGTGGCAAAAAACTGGAAAAGGAGGGTATGTCCTTCAATTGGGGAATGGCTTAACAAACTGTGGTATATGCTGGTGATGGAATGCTGTTGTGCTAAAAGGAATAATAAACTGGAGGAGTTCCAGGTGAACTGGAAAGACCTCCAAGAACTGATGCAGAGTGAAAGGAGCAGAGCCAGAAGAACATTGTACACAGAGACTGATATACTATGATAAAATCAAATGTAATGGGCTTCTGTACCAGCAGCAATACAATGACCCAGGACAATTTTGAGGGATTTATGGTAAAGAATGCTACCCACATTCAGAGGAAGGACTGCAGGAGAGGAAACATATAAGAAGAACAACTGCTTGAACGCATGGGTTGGGGTGAACATGATTGAGGATATGGACTCAAAACTACCACACCAATGTAACTATCAACAAATTGGAAATAGGTCTTGATCAAGGACACGTGACAAAACCAGTGGAAATGTGCATTGGCCATGGGTGTGGGTAGTGCGGGGGGTGAAGGGGAAAGTAGGAGCATGAATCATGTAACCATGTTAAAAATGAATATTAATAAATGTTTAAATTAAAAAAAATAGATGCATGATCTATACATAAAAGGAGATATCATAAGAAAATTAGAAGAGGGAACATATTACCTATCAGATTTATGGATAGGAGAGAAATTTACAAGTCAATAGAAGATGCATATTGAAATGTAAAATGGATATTTTGAGTACATTTAATTGAAAAGGTTTTATACAAATAAAATAAAATGCGCAAGATTAGAAGCAAAGCAGAAAATTGCAGGGGGGGGGTTGAATTTTATAGATAGCCTCTCAGATAGAGATTTTATGTCTAAAATATAGAGAGAATTTTGTCAAATTTATGACAATAAGAGCCATCCCCCAATTGATAAATGGGCAAAAGATATGAACAGACAATTTTTGGATGAAGAAATTAAAACCATATATAAACATATGAAAAAATACCCTAAATCACTACTGATTAGAGAAATGCAAGCCAAAACAATTCTGAAATATTATTGTCTCTCACCCATCAGATTGGCTAAAATGACCGAAAATGAAAAATGTTGGAGTGGATATGGAAAAATGGGTCACTAATACACTGTTGATGAAGCTATGAATTGATACAACTATTTTGGAGAGCAATTTGTAATTACACCCAGAGAGTTATAAAGCTTAGATGCAGTAATACTTCCATTGGGCCTATTTTCCAAGGAGATCAGGGAAAAGCGGAAAGAACCTGTGTGTTCCAAAATATTTATAGCAGCTCTTTTTGTGGCGGCAAAGAAGTGGAAATTGAAGGGATATCCATCAATTGAGGAATGACTGGAAAAATTGTAGTATATGATTGTGATTTATTACTATTGTGCTGTAAGAAATGATGAGCAAGCAACTTTTAATAAAATTTGGAAAGAGCTACACAAGAGAACATCATACACAACTACAGATTTAATTCTTGAAGAATAAATTTTGAATGTTGCCTTCAGAATGTGGTATAAATTGTGGAAATATGAAAGACATAATTTTTATGTCTCTGGGATGACATAAGAACATGCCCGTCTCTGGGATATTGGCAAAGGAGTAGGGGCTGGGATACTTGTGGTTAAATTGTATTAATAAAAAAAATTACTGTCACTATGTACAATGTTTTTCTGGTCCTTCTCACTTCACTTAGTTTCAGTTCATGTAAGTCTTTCCAGATTTTTCCAAAATCATCCTCATCATTTCTTGTAGCACAATATTATTTCATTACAATCATAAGGTAAGGGTTAAAAAAAAAGAAAATATATCTAAAATCTTTTTTTTCTGAATGATTAAAAAAACTTCTCCCTAGTAATATCCTCTTCATTCCAGTTATTCTGAACGACCAGTGAATATTATTCAAATCCTATTCCCTCTTCCCAAATCCTTTATTTCCTTTCTCTTCAATTCAGTCCCCATGCAATATCCCTTCTCCTTCCACCATGCTCTCTGGAATGCCTATTCCATGGGCAACAAACTTGCTTTCATCTTAAGTCTTTTCCTTTTCCATTCCTTCCATCTTTTGGATCTCATTGGAACTTGCCTCCCTCCTGGTGACACAGACTCATTCATTGCCTTTTCCAGAAGTGACTGCACTTTCACTGATTCCTCTCATTAAGTGAAGGAATTAGAACACCCCTTGCTCCTCACAGCCACTTCCACATTCTCCCTCTACCATCATTACTCAGAAATCTTTCTTCCTTTGAGGTTCACTCAATTCATATCTGTCACTCATACAAAGGTCTTGAAAGTGCTGTCTACTACTTTCCAGGAAACTAATGAGTTCAGGGCCTGGCTCCATCTTTCTCTACTAACACTAAAGGACTTCAGTGTACATATTGATACTCCTTCAAACATGCTAACTGAATAGTTTGTCAACTTACTAATTTCATAAAACCTACTCTTCCAACTCACCTCAGTCACATACAAAAATAGTCATACTCTTGATTTTTCTACCACTCACAAATGTTCTACTGCCATGTTCATGAACTCTAAAATTTCCTTTTCTGATATTTTTTCAGTCCGTCTCTTCTTCTGTCTTACAAATCTAAACCCTGTTCTTAATGTACACTGTGAATTCCAATCCCTCAAATCTTAGTTCTCTCCTAGACCATCTCAAAACTAGCCATACTCTCCTCCTCTCTATATCTTGAACTTTTGGTGAATCAGTTCAAATCTCCATTCTGCTTGAATCCCTTAGATTGTCAAGTCTCAGTCTTGAATCATTTTCACCTTTGTCTTTACTCTAATGTATGTATTAAAGAATGAAGCCAGAGAAAATCATGAAATTGTACTGCCTGGCTTCACTAAAATTTCTCTCACATAATCTTATTGCTGCAAGTCAGTTCTTTTATACTTCCCTAATTAACTAAGATCCAGATACCTCTTGTTATTAGCTCCTCCTTCATGCATGTCTTACATGGTAATGACTATTCTGAACCCCAGCATGTACACAAGTATTTTATCTTATTTCCTCCAGCAGATTACTCTTTCCATCATTCCAGCTCTCATTTATTTTCATTCTTGTTCTGTTGGCTTCATTCCTATTACCTACAAACTTGCCCATGTCTCTCCCATCATCAAAAAAAAAAAAAACAAAACCCAAAGCTCTTGCTTCATCCATCAAAATCTGCTATGTCTTCTCTCTTTTGTGACTAAACTTGAGAAGGCCATTTACAATAGTTGCCTCCCCTTCCTCTCTTTTTTCTATCTGTTTACTTACTTTTTAATTTTTTCATTCATCAAAAATTGGCCTTATCTACTTCCTCTGATGTCCCTTCTCCACTCCAGACATTGAGAATAAAATTAAAATAAAACCTGTTACAAACATATATAATGAACAAAACAAATTTTCACATTAACCTTGTCCAAAAAACCCCCCCAAAAAAAACACTTATGGAGGGCAGCTAGGTGGTTCAGTGGATTGAGAGCTAAGCCTACAGATGGGAGGTCCTAGGTTCAAATCTGGCCTCAGACACTTCCTGTGTGACCCTGGGAAAGTCATGTAACCCCCAGTGCCTAGCCCTTACAGCTCTTCTGACTGAGAACCAATACACAGTATTGATTCTAAGATGGAAGGTAAGGGTTTAAAACAAATACTTCTGTCTCATTATGCACTTTGAATTCTTTACCTTTCTTTTTTTTTTTAAAACCCTTAACTTCTGTGTATTGGCTCTTAGGTGGAAGAGTGGTAAGGGTGGGCAATGGGGGTCAAGTGACTTGCCCAGGGTCACACAGCTGGGAAGTGTCTGAGGCCAGATTTGAACCTAGGACCTCCCATCTCTAGGCCTGACTCTCAATCCACTGAGCTACCTCGCTGCCCCAATTCTTTACCTTTCTATAATGAGGTAGTGTTTCATCACTTGCCCTCTCAAATTGTGGTTAATTATTAGCCTAATCAATTTTTCAGTTGTTTTTGTCTATAATGCTATAATTTTATAAATTGCTCACAATTTATATACCATAAATAATTCAACCATTCTCCAGTTTTTAAGTATTCCCTCAGATTTGCAGTCTTTGTTCACTTCAAAAAGGGCTGTAATTTTTTTTTTTTTGCATCCTTAAAGTTTGTTTTGTTTAGGACTAAACCATTCTTCCTTCTGTCCTCCTATTATCCAATTGACTGAAATGTATTTATATCATGTATATTGTGTATATATGCATTCTTCCCTCGTTATCTGCCTTGTTGTTTATTTGTGCATCCTACTTATGTGAGATAATTTTCTGTAACTTTCTTTTCCCTTTGTCCTAGTGCCCTGTTGGTGAACCTATGGCACCCATGCCAAAGGGGGCTGCTCCCTTCCCCCTCTCCACAGGTGCCTGAGGACATTTTTCATATCACCCACCCTTCTACCCAGCAGCCACTTCCTCTCCTGTCTGGAGTAAGATGGGAGGGCTCACATGTGGTATGAGGGTTGCAGTTTGGGCACTCATTCTCTAAAAGCTTCACCATCCCTGCCCTGATGTATTCATTTTTTCCTCTCTTTCCATTTTTATTCTAAGATAATCAAATATAAGGGGACCATTTCCAGACCTTGTGTAAGTAAATTTCCTCTCTGACCCCTGATAATGAAAGAACTCCAAAGGGACAGATGTGCCACTTCCCAACATTAGAACATAAGTGCTTATCCTTATTTAGTCCTTTATCATTGTTCTCGGTCATATTTATATTTTTTCTCTTAATTCTTGTGTTTTTACTCCAAAATTTCTATGTAATTCTAGCTATTTCACTCAGAATACTTGGAAGTCCTTTCATTTAAGGTTCATTTACTCCTGTTATGATTATATACTGTTGTGCTGCTTATGTTATTCTTGATATTAAATGTAAATCCTTACTTTTGGGAATATCATATTCCAAGATTTTTGCTTCTACATAGACCTCTTGAATTGAAGTGTGAGTTACCCTGACTATGGTTCTTCATTATTTTAATTCTTTCTGGGTGTTTGAAGTTGTTTTTTTTTCTTTTTTGCAGGATTTTTTCTTTGATTTGGAAATATTTTATTTTGCCTATAATTTACCCAATTTCTTTCAGATGACCAATGGATTCTTTCTCTTTCTATTTTGCACTCTAGTTCAAAAATATCTGGGCAGTTTTCTTTTTAAGATTTTTTGAAATATGATTTTGAAACTTTTTTATGTTTAAGTAGTCCAATAATTCTTAAATTTTTCTCTTCTTTTCCTATGAGAAAATATACATTTTCTTTAGTTTTCAGATTTTTCTTTAACTTAATATTTTTTCCTGTTTTGTTGAATCATTAGCCTGTAGTGATCCATTTAGGGATTTTTTTGGCCAAGGTTTTATATCTCTTCTGTCAAGACAATAATTCCCTTTCTGATTATTTCTTCTATAATTCTTACTTCATTTATAAAAACAACTTTATCTTCATTTAAAACTTTTGCTTCATCTCTTCTAAGAATTTCCAGTTGAATGTATACCCAAACTGTTTTTATTTAAGGATTTTTAAAATAGATATTTTGGAGTTATTCTCTTTTTCCAGATTTATATCTTAAATCTGTTCCACAGTTGCTTTTTATGATGGGATTCTTTTCTGCTTGTTTGTTTTCAGATTTTTCCTGAATACTTTCTAACTTTAAACAATGTTAGATCCAGGGTCTGAGTACTTTTGGAGGAAAAGTCTGGATTTGTCTTGTTATTGCTTTTCTCTCTGTCTGTCTGTCTGTCTGTCTGTCTGTCTGTCTGTCTGTCTGTCTCTCTCTCTCTCTCTCTCTCTCTCTCTCTCTCTCTCTCTCTCTCTCTCTCTTTCAGAAATAGCTCCTGATGATCTTTCATTATATCCAGAGTGGTCTGATCCAGTACAAAGCCCGATTGTTGCCTTCTTTGCTATGCCTTTCCTTGAATTTGATCTAAACACAGTAGATTGTTGGGTGCTGTAAGAAATGATGAACAGGATGTTTTCATAAAGAACTGGAAAGACCTACATGAATTGGTGCAGAGTGAAATAAACAGAACCAGGAGAACATTATACACAGTAACTGAAATATTGTGGGATGATCAAATGTGATAGACTTTGCTCCTAATAGCAATAAAATGATCCCAGAAAATTCTGAGGGACTTGTGAAAAAAGAATGTTATCCACTTCTAGAAAAAGAACTGTTGGAGTAGAAATATGAATGGAAACATATGATTTATCACTTGTTTATTTGGTTATATGATTTGGGATTTAGTTTTATAAGATTATTCTTTTACAAAAATGAATGATATGGAAATATGCTTTGAGTGATAATACATGTATAACCCTGTGGAATTGCTTGTCAGCTCCAGGATTGGGGAGGGAAGAACAGAGGGAGACAATATGAATCATACAACTTTGGAAAATTTACATGTAAATTTTTTATTGGAATAAAATGAAGATAATTTTTTTAAGTCAGCTCAGAAGATGACTCTGAGGCACAGAACTACAGGCTCCTCTTTGTTCTAAGATTCCTACCCTGGTAATCCTTCTACAGACTTCAGACTGGGCTAGAATATGGAACAGAAACACTTCTCTGTTCTGGGGGAGGTGGGGTCAGTCACATTCCTTCTGAATTTGCTCCTCAGTCTAGGGCCTATTTCTTCTCCCTTCCCCAGAATGTCAACCTCAGGCAAACATCTCCTTCTACAGTCCCCCTTGGATCTATAATTTGGAAATCGGTTAGTAATGACAAACTTTCAATTGACACCTATTCCTATTCTCTACAATACCCAGGTATAGGTCTAGGACCCCTTTTCCCCCTAGTATACAGACTGACTGGGCACTGGAGTATTCTGTCATGCTTTTGGACAGATATAGTCCCCATTGTCAACAGATTTCTCAGTTTGTATCCCTATACTGACCTGGGTTGGATATATGAATTATCAAGATTTTTTCTTGATTTTTCCTTTTAGGATTTGATCAAGTGCCTTTTTTAAGTGTTTGGAAGAGATTTTTTAAATTTTTGTTTTATTTTGCAAGAAGGAAGGGAGCAGGGAGGAAGTTTAATGTACTATTTCCAGTATAACCCTATCTTGGCTCCATTTCTTAACTCTCATCAATCTAGCTCTCTATCTGACCTCCTCATTCAACCAAACTGTTCTTTTCAAAGTTATTAATGATCTCTCAATGGCCAAATATAATGGCCTTTTTTAAATTTTTCATCCATCTTGACCCTTTTGCAACCTTTTACTATTGATCATCTCTTTTTGTTGCCATTCTCTTTTCTCTGGGGTTTTTTATGGAGGGGGACAAAAACTTATCCTGATTCTTTTCCTCAATCTCTTCTCCTTGATCTTCATTCATGGCATGACTGTTAACTGTAGGTGTCCCCACAGGGTTATATCCTGGGCCCTCTTCTCTCTACATAGTCTTTCACTTAGTGATCACATCAGCTCACATGAATTCCTTTATCATCTCTATATTAATGATCCTCAAATTAATTATTCATTTCTAAACTTTCTGCTTGCTTCAGTCTCTCATTTTCAACGACCTACTAGATATCTCAAATTACATGCCCTATAGACATCTTAAACTCTACAGATCTAAAATTGAATTAATTATCTTTCCCTCAGATTCTTTCCACTTTATAACTTTCCTATTTCTGTTGAGGGCACTGTCATTGTCCCAGCAGGCTCACAACCTAGTGTCATCCTCAATTCCCCATTTTTGCTCACCCCTATATCCAATCATTGACAAGTATTTTCAATTATGCCTTTGTAACATTTCTCATGTATACCCTCCTCTATCCTCCAGCACTGCCACCACTCTAGCCTTTATCACCCTATGTCTCTGCTATTGCAATAGCTTGACGGTTGATCTCCCTGTCACAAGTCCCCTACTTAGTCCATTCCCTCACCTCAGTCCACCTCCACTCAGATGTTAAACTTATCTCCACAAAGTGTAGATTATATCACTGCCATGCTTAATAAATTCCAATGGGTCCCTATCGCTTATAAGATGAGATATAAAATTCTCCACTTTAAGATTCAAAGCCCTTCATAAATCTTCCCCTTCTCCCCACATTTTCTGTCATGTTACACTTTACAGTCTCACACACATTTTGTGATCTAATGATATTAGAACTCTTTGCTGTTTTTCAAACAAGATACTCCATCTTCTGGATCCAGGAATTTTCACTTGCTCTTCCCCATGCCTGGAATTTTCTATTTCCTCATCTCCACTTACTAACTCTCCTAGTTTCCTTCAAGTCCCAGGTAAAGTCCCATTTTCTACAAGATACCTTTATAGATCCCACTTAAGTCTAATGACTTCCTTCTGCTGATAATTCCAATTTATTGCTCACATACAATGTCTCTACATTGTCATTTGCATGTTGTCTCCCCCATCAGGTTATGAGCATCTTAAGAGCAGGTAATAACTTTTTATCTTCTTTGTATCTGCTGCCCTTAAAATAGTGGGTGTTTAATAAGTATTTATTGACTGCCTGACGAATCAGTTGTTTAGCATTACCCAAATGATTGAATTTTTCAACAGCTTTTTGACCAAAATATCATTTTCATTTCTTCTTTTACTATATAGGCCAATCACTCTCCATAGTAACCTCTAAAATTATTGTTTCAATACCTACTAATAAACACTACATAATTCATTTTAAAATGTTTCAAGTTTTTTTGCAGCACCATTTGAGAAACAAAATAGGAATGGTGCATATAATCCAACCACAAGAGTATGATGAGTATTAACAAGGTGATATTCACACAAAAAAATTTGAGATAATTAAGTGAAAGTTGTTATGTAAATGTATTTTATTATTGAAGTGAGGCACTGTTTACATTTTTTCATTGCCATTTTAATATTTATCTGAGGTTTTCCAAGAAAGAAAAGTGATTTTTAACAGTTTCTAATAAGAAAAGTATATGCATCAGAAAATTTTCAAAATTCCAAAACTCTGTTAAGATATGCTTGGTATGTATCTTTTAGTATCAGAAAAGTTCAAATATAATAAAGTTGGTTCATTACCTGCTTTGGCCAGCTTATTAAAATGATTATAGTTTTATAGATAAATAGTATGATTTGATGTATCTAGTCAGACTACAATCAGAAATAAATTAAGCTCTATATGTTTTTATTGATAATATCACAGTTTTTTGCTATAATTTTTAGGTTCTCTGTGTCTGTTCTATATGAAGTTAATAAAACATTACAATCTTTGCTTAAAATCAAAGATTGCTAAAAGGAATATCAGAAAAATCTTATGCAAATCTTATGTAAAAATATTGCTATGAACTATAAACTGGGCTTCTTCCTCTTTATTCAGATCTGCTTCACTATCTATGTTTGTTATTTCAATTGGTTTGTTTTCTTAGCAATGTGGGTGTTGCATGTCAATGATACTATAGCAATCTTTTAATATTTCTTCATCCTACATGTTGTGGGCTTTTTCTAGGCTCCTTGAAGCTGATTCATTACCAAAAAAACACCTGGATTTTCCATTGGTTTTCTTCCATTACTATATGATTATTCCTTTCCTTTTTTAAAAGACCCCTATCTTCCATCTTAGATTCAGTGTGATGTGTTTGTTCTAAGGCAGAAGAGTGGTAAGGACTAGGCAGGGTGGTTAAGTGACTTGCACAGGGTCACACAGTTAGGAAATATCTGAAGTCATATTTGCACCCATCACCTCTCATTTCCAGACCTTGTTCTCTATCCACTGAGCCACTTAACTCTCCCCATTCCTCTCTTTTGAAAGTCACGTATTTCTATGATAATCCATAATAACAATAGCTAACATTTATTTAGCACTCAAAAGTTTATAAAGGGATTCACAATTGTTATCACACTTTTTCCTCACAATGATTCTGGGAAGTGAATAGTATCATTATCCTCATTTTATAAATGAGAAAACTGAGACAGACTGAGGTTTAGTATGTAGCCCTTGATCACACAGCTAGTAACTATCTGAAACTGGATTGAAATTCATCTCTATGACTATAGATCCAGTGCTCACACACTGTGCTACCTCACTCCTCATTGGTAAGATATTTCTGTCTACTTTTACCCATCACATACTTTGAGTGATCCATAAATTTAATTCTTCAGAACCTGTAGTATTCCTTGGCTTGAAGCCAGGATACTGTCGCAAGAATACTGATGTTTGTTCCAGAGAGAAGATTGGAGTCATTAAAAAATACCACATAATTTCCCAAAAGTAATTTAGTCACTCCCTTCTTATTCAGCTGTAGATGAAATTAAGTATTCATCTGCACTATTTGTCCAAGATATATGTACTAGAAGATCATCTCTTTAGATTTCCCATTGTTATGTAGAGATTGTACATGGAATCCCTGCAAAATACAGGGACAGCCTCACCCAGAATTCCAGGGGGACCCCCCCCTCGGAGAACTTTGGGTGAGGGGACAGTTGAGAAGGGTTGAGACAGTTGCTTTGTGGGGGTGGAGGTGAGCAGATCACAGCTTACTGCTCCTGACTTGGGGGGTTTCACCTGAGTGACCATTGTGGCAAAGCCAATGTGGTTTTTACTCAGAAGTTAGCCCGTTTATTAGGATTAGTCCTTATCAGTATCAATATAACAATTATTTAGTGATTTAGTGATTAGATATACTTTCTATTAAAAAGAGAGCCAGTGTAGTTAAGTGCCCTTCACCCCCTCCTGTGGGGGGGAAGTGCAGCTTCAACCTAACAGATCAGCGTCACCCTTTCCTTATCCAAAACCTTAATTACTACCCCTCTAGCTTTCCTTTTACTTCTTAATATAAGCTTTACCTTCAATATCTGTGCCTGGGAATTATTTGGGGGATATTCACTGCTCAAGTCTGGTCATCTAGCTTGAATCCTGTCAGCTACCAGATTTAAGAAGATCATCTATCTCATTTAGATAACTAACATTTAGATAACTAGCTTCTACTTATTCCTCTATCAGACCTGTAAGGAATATAAGTTAAAGAAAAGGGGAACATCATTAGAGTTCAGTCTCAGCAGAAACTTACCAGAAATACCTCAGTCAATCTCCATTTTTCCAACTGAAACCTTGGGGGAGGTGTTTAAGAGTCAAGAGTGTCTTGCCCCCTCCCTTCTCACTGAAGCCTGTCAATCTATGTCTGTGTCTTGAAGGTTACTAGCCCTGGCATAATTATCTGCTTCTCCAAAATATCTGTTATCTATCAACATAACACCATCCAACTGCAAATGCTAGTCTCAACAATATATATTCTTATTTTGTTTTCCTAAGCCAAATGCATTAGTGTTTGTAAATCTCATTTCAGAAGCTTTGAAGTGATGTGAGCTTGATGAATTCAGCATAATGTCATCTACAAACATGATAATCTATAGAACCTTACCACCTGTGAAGAATCCCTTTTATGGGGGGAATTTCCATTGGATATCTTCTATAACAATACTAAATACTTTGTAGTAATATATCTTCCACTATTTTAAGCCTCAGGGTTAATAATAAAAGGATTTTGAATAAAGTTATCTTAATTATTATAGTTTTAGAAATCTTTTATGATTATGATACACATTGGAGAAAACTTTGTTTAAGATGAAGTTGTACTCAAATAAATTAAATGGAAATCAAAAGAATCAATAAAAAAGGGAATGCTGTCTATTTAACTGTGAGCATTATTTTCTTACAAATTATACCACCTTATTTTCTGTCAAGTGTAGAAATAGACCAAAAATACCATTGCATAATGAATAGAATGGTCTCAAAGTCAGTAAATCCTTTATCTAAACCCTGCCTGAGACATATCCTATCTATGGGCTTATTGAAAAGTCATTTGGCTGACAAAACACATTATGAGTATATAATTTCCATTGTATTCCTCCTTGCCTCTGAGAAACTCATCTTCAAAAAAAAGAGGGAGAAAAACAGTCCAGAAAGTTCAACCATTCATGTTTTCCATAGATGAACAAATTACATTGGACACATACATTTCTAAAACACCCCACAAGTGACATCTTGAAGAAATAGGTTTCTATCAGAGTTAATTTCCATTTTGTTTTACCACTCTAGATATTAAATATAAGACAAATCATTAAGTATGTAAGTGGTAAAAAAAACAAATGACAATAAGAAACTAATAATTTTAAGAATTTCTCTTAAAAAGCACATAGTCTCTTAGCAATACACACACATAATTTTCTCTTTCCTAAGACTAAGGAACAAGTTTTTAAATTATGACTACATGATTTTTATATATTTTGTCATTCTTTGAATCACACAAATATGTATATTATATAATTATTTTGCTAATTATCCTTAAATAATCCTGTTTCCTTTTGATATTTATTCCATTAATCTCTATCAATTCTATGAATGAGTGAAATTATTTAAACCATATTTGATTAAGTTTTCACAAATTCTTCCACATCATTAGAAAATTTTATTTTTGAGTGATTTTGAAAACAGCATGTTAAGTACACTCAGAGAATTTTTTTACAGAGAAAAATAATTGATTTGACCAGATATAAAAAAGGATCAATTTTTCTCTACCTCAAAGCTTTTTTTGTAGATCACTGTCAAATGTTTATAAATTATAGCCTTATAGTAGATACAATAATTTACTTCAACAAATATTTATTAAATACCTATAACATACAAGGTACCATATTAGGAGCAAGAGAGAGAAAGACAGAAGTGATACATTTTCTATCCTCCAAGAGTTTGCATTCTACAGATTCCTAACCTTTTATAATTTGGAGAATTAGCTTGTAAAGTTATCATTTTAAGATTCCAGTGTAATCAAATGTTATTCTGTTGTAACAAAATTGTCCTGAGTTCCCTCTCTCTTTGCTCTTCTTGCCTATATTTCATTTCAAGTTTTTGTTTTTCTGGGTCTCCACAGTAAAATGTAGAATCTGAACTTCTTCGGATTTCTTCAAACTGACTGAAATCAGCCACATATTTTCCATTTTTTGAAAGAGATACCACAGGTACAAATTCAAATCCCCAGTAAATCTCCTCTGGGATATAAGATGTTCGGCTCTGACAGACAGCACTAGTGGATTCCACTGTGGCATTGAGGAGAACCACCAATTCAAAATCTTTTTCTTTCAGATTTTGTGATGTCAAATCCCTCAAGGGGCTCGTCTCATCCAGTACATGATAAAATGTCATAGGTAGGATAAGGAAGGGACTTTCAGAAGAAGAATCCACGTGAAACTTGACAGTGGCTTGGTTGAGTAATATCCTTTCCCCTTCTTTGGTGAGATGAGTCTTGAGAAGCTTTCCAGAAAGCTGGCATTGGATCAAGAGACTTTTCCTCATGTTGGCCACTTGAATCACCAGGCATAATTTACCATTATGCTTTGTAATAACGGCACAATGGCTAAACTTAATGGTCTCAGCCCGTTTTTTAGGTCTTGCAATTTTGGCCAGGAAAGTACCAGTGATAAAGATCTCAATCAACGTTGTGACAACCAGTTGAATAACCAGCAAAAAAATGGCATGAGGACACTCCTCAGTAATGGAACGGACACCATATCCAATAGTTGTCTGGGACTCCAAAGAAAAGAGAAATGCTCCAGTTAAGGAGTTGACTTTCATGATGCAGGCTGTTTGATTTGGGGAATGCTCATTCTGTTCCAGATCCCCATGAATAAATGCAATCACATAATAGATGACTCCAAATAGGAACCAGGTCACCACAAAAGTTGCAGCAAATAGGGTGAGTTTGTATCTCCACTTCATGTCTATAACAGTTGTCCATAAGTCTTGAAGGTAAAGTAAATAGATACCATCAACTTTGTCAATCCTCACATTGCTATGTCCATTTTTTGACATGACTCTAGGCCTCTTTGTCTTGAGTTCAGAATTAGTTGTATGATTCACAAGAGGAGTGTTGGACATATTGATGTGAATAGTTTCCATTTTCAATACCTTGGTGTCTCCTAAGGAAATACAATAATTCAGTCACTTAAGGTCACTTTGTATATACTTATACTTAAAAATCTACTATGATAGTATTTATGATGCTTAATTTCAATTAAAAGAAAGACAGAATAAAGCTAAAATTAGCTTCCTTTTCATGCTCTTAAGGATGTCATGCACAAGAGAAGTATCTGCCATGTGGAAAAGTTGCACCTCTGTGATGTAAGTTAAAAGCAAACAGCTCAAACCTAGTGTAACTAGCCAAGCCTGGAAATTTTTCCATAAGACTTTCCTAACTAGTAGATACAGAGCTGACCCAAAGCCACATGATTGTATTAAGTGAGGAGCTGATGTTTTAGAGAGCAGATATTCTTCCTCTCCTTTAAGAGAAGCCATGGATGGTTCCAGATTTTCCTGTGGACTAACACCAGACACATGAAGAAAGAGAGAAAGACAAAGGAAAGGAATGATGTATTGAGGAATTAGCTTCCTCTATTTGCCTATAGGTTCTAGTCTTTCTTGGTTATACCAGCATTCCTTGAGAAATACTTATTTTATTTCACTATATCTGATGCATAAATTAGAATTCATAACCAATCTTGGGTCTTCAGGAAAAAAGAGACAATAAAATAAAAAATAAAACTGTGGCGGTAAGTTCCCTAAATTAAATTTATCAATGTCACTTATTACTAGAGAAACACAATCAATACAAAATTTTAAACATTGAATAAAAGATTTTCCCCATATAAAGAGCCTACACTTGACATAATCTCTCTTTAGGAATATGAAAATAATAGGTATCTCTTTTCAAATTGTCACTGAAAATTGAGAGAGATCTTGAAATCCCAGCAACGACCTATGTATTCTAGTAGAACTGGGAAAGTAGCATTTGACATTACATAGCTTTTTAGAATTATCTGTTTGTAAGTTGACTCTTTATTCTCTGAAGATAGCTGAGTAACTAGAGGACACACTTCAAGGCTTAACAAAATTCAACTTTGTAATAAGGAATTTCTATCTAATGGTTCTTTATATTAAACTTTGTGGTTTTATAGTAGTCCACTTTTGATAAAAAGAAATTTTTAAGCATTTATTACTAATTTTTTATGAGATCTTTTAGATAAATTCCCTAAAGAAACATTTAGGAAAGTCTGCTAAAAACAAACATCTATCCAAAATACTGTAAATCTGCTGTAAATTTCTATTTTCCTATTAAGTTAATAAAGCTTTATAATTTACTAAGTAACATCCAGAATTAACCTTTTTTTTTCAGAAAGAAAATAGAAACATTTTATTGCATGAAAGATTTTATGGTATTTTTTTTCAGAATTCCTTTTATTCATGTATATTTTGGGATAAATTTCAAAGAAAATAGAAACATCATTGATATTCTTAGCAAGAGGTATGAACATATGAGTTGTTCCATACCTGGGCACAGCATTTCTCATAAGCCACTTGGGAGAGAATGTCATAGTGCCTGAAAGTCTAGAAAGTCTTGCTCTTTGGAAATTCATTTTATTTCCCTAGTCTTGAGTTTCCTCTTGCCTAAGATGGAGGTCGGCAACTTTTTTGGCCTTGAGAGCCATAAACGCCTGTGGAAGGAGGAGGATGGAGGCTGAGGCACTGGAATATGGGGCGGGGACTGAAGGACCCCCTGGGGCACATCCTGGGGCTCTGTCCAGACTGGCCAGTCGGGAGGTGGAGCCAGATATGGCTTGAGAGTCATATGTTGCCAATCCCTGGTCTAGAAAGTAAAAGCCATGTAGAGGTGAAGTGAATAACATTTAGACAAACTCAGAATAATAGAATTGCCAAAGGAAAATGCAGCTAGGGTACCATTAATTACAAGTAATTTTTTGAAAGGGGAATTCTTCAGAAAAGATGAATGGTTAAATTCTCCATATCTAGAAAGTGAAATAAGGGCCTAAGCACTTCATGGGCATTGAGCATATTAATAAACCAATTTAGTGAGCTTTTGTTATCTCAGATAAATTACAGAATACCTGAATTTATTATTTATATCTAATGATTATTTTACTTTTCATGAATTTAGTAGTTATATTATTTCAAACTCTGAGATGTCTATAATTTATACTCAAATGTCACTGGAGTCAGAGGACTTCTACAAAATTGCATACTATTCTGGTGGCAATTTAAAGAGAAGGTATGTTATCATTGATAAATGGGATCAGGGTTAGTTTTTGCACTTGTTTCTGTGGCTTCAACATTGCTATGGAGAAGAGGAAATAAAATTGTTTTAGGGTCTTGTTGTTTTCCTGTGTTGTCTTGTTTCATCTGCCAACCAATATCCAAATTCTCCTAGCCTGATTGCCTATCTTGTCTTTCTCTATTGTACCTGAAGACAGTCATTCACCAGGTCACTTTTCCTTCAAAGAATAAGGAATTTCTTTATCTCCTTTCATCCAATTTGGTCAACATTTGACCACCATAGAGTTAGTCACCTTTTTATTGAATAGGTTCAGTACTGAAACTAACCTAATAAAAAGAAAGTTAGAAACTGTTCCTTACTTTAGAAACTTTCTTATCATGGATATTTTACTTCTCTGGAATATTAGGCTGCATATCTTTCCCTGTTCTGAAGTAAGAATTCTCTTTCTCCTTCTAGCTAGATGCCATAGTTGTTGTGTTGTGCCTAGAATCAGGAAGATATAAGTTCAAATTCAAGCCCAGACTGTGAGCACAAGGAAGACATATGAAGCCATAAGAGAATATGAAATATAAAGTATGGTTTTCTAGGAGAAGAGTTTAGAAATTATAGTGTGTAGCAAAGCAATTTTTTCTAAATCATATGAGTTTTTAGATTGAAGTGATCTTAGAAATTATTTCATCCAATACTTCCATCTTAGGCATGAGGAAACTCAAGACTAGGGAAATAAAATGAATTTCCAAAGAGCAATAGATATTCATTTAAAATTCAGTGCAGCTCAAAAAAAGTATTTGTTTAGCATGTGCAAAGCACTGTGCCACAAGTTGGGCATACGTGAAAACTCAAATAAAGTATGATTTCATCAGTAGTGGTAATGTCTAGTGTTGGAACCTTGTCTACCAGCACAGATCACATCCAGATTATATATTGATAAATGAATCTTAGGGATTTGCTTGAAAAATATTGTGATTAAATAACTGTCTCAGAGTCAAGAAGCTAATGAATGTCAAAGGTATTATCTTTTTTGGAATTAGTTCTAAGTACAACACCTAATTTACTAAATCATAAGCTTAAAAGTAATCTCTGCCTTTAAGGAGCTTACTTTTTTTTTGATAGCTATACCATGTAGTAATAGTAATTAATGAAAATAATAATAATGTTTATTTGGCACTTACAATATCTCAGGTAGCATACAATTATTATCTCATTTGATCCTCTCAACAGCCCTGTAAGGGAAGTACTATTATTACCCTCATTTTACCTTTAAGGAAAATAGGTAAATGACTTACCCATAGTCACACAGCCAGTAAGTGTTTGAAGACAGATTTGAACTCAGGTCTTCCCGTCTCCAGGAAAACAGAAACTTAAATATAACATAACTAGCAACTAAAAGAACCAGGGAAGATTTTCCCATAAGAGATGCCTCTTATAGCTAAGATTTAAAGGAAATTAATCATTAAAAAATAAAATCATTCAAGAGATAAAAATTATATTTCGGACAACCTTTGGAAAATCATGTAGATGTGAGATAGAATGATGAATGTAGATGTGAGATAGAATGAGAAAAGCAAGTGGGACAGTTTCTCTATTATGTAAAGTGTCAGAAAGGGTATGTATTTTGCATGTATGACATGTGTCTAATGAGACTCCTAGGTAGATAAATAGATATTACTGGAAATGGAACCACCTCTCTCCACAGGGGGCTTAGATTCCTGCTTGGAAAACACTAGAGGAAGGGGCCACTAGGTCAGTTGTTCTGTTCTTCTCAGAGATTATATCTGATCTCCAAATATTACTAGTCTAGGGGAAATGATTTGGGGGTTTAAACTCTCCCTGATCACTAACCCTTAAAGAGAAAGGAGTATATCTTAGATCCAAAGGACTGATACCAAGCTAATTATATAAAAGCTGTCTTATCTCAACCAAGATAATCCCTGATCTCATCAAAGGGAAATACTCCATGGTCTCTAGGAAATAAATCTGGAAATCAGAAATATATTGATGCCCTTTACATGTCTTCTATTTCCCAGTCTTTTTTCTTTCTCCTTCTAGTTTTTTCCCCAAAAAAGTTTTGAATCAAGTAGGTGCTCTCTTGAAAGAGGAAAGAAGAAGAAAGTAACTCTTTTCATAAGTTCTCTCAAAAATCACTTGCCATAAGGGAATCTGGTATAATTGCTCACTCCCCCAATGATGAGAGAAAATGTGTAAATGCACCAGGTTTAACCCTCAGGCTACAGAAACAATGTGCACACTGTGGCAGATTGTGAGAGGTTTTAATGCCAACTAAAAGTATTATTAAAGAATCAATCAGGAGCACTAAATATTCTTGAATAAAATAGTGGCATAATCAGAAATGAGCTTTAGGAAGACTATATTGGAGCCTATGGATGGATTAGACAGGACAGAGACCAAAAACAAGGAGTCAAATTAGGAAATCAAAAAATGCTTAATAAAGCATTCAAAAGGTGGTGAGGGCCTGAACTAAAGAGGTCATTTGCCTATGGAGACACAGAGAAAGATATGAGATATTATGGAGGTATAATCAAGAGAACTGGTAACTGATTTGATCTGGAGAGAAGTAGTGTTAGGAAATAGATGATGATAACTCTGGCTATGAACCTAGGTGACTGGCAGGATTGTAGTACTGCCCTTAATAGGAATACTTTAGGGAGGAGCAGGTTTATGAAGGAAAATAATACATTTCATTCTACAGATGTCAAGTTTGAGATGACTATAGAATATCTAGGTAGAAATGGCCAATAAACTGATGCTGCTGTGGTGGTATTTGGGAGAGAGATTTTTTAAAAAGTGGGTTTCACTTAGCATGCCTAGTTCTAGCAAGAAGACTTTAATAGCCCTTATGAGAAAAACCCAATTTGCTTAGCATGGAGTCTGCTGCATTCCCTACCAGGACGTATCCTTATCACCCTCTATTCCTTTAACTACCTTAAAATTAGTGAGAATGAGCATTCATTCCCACCTCCACAATCTTTTCAGTTCTATTCTTTTTGTGTACTATGCCCAGTCTGAACACTCTGAACTAAACTGGTAAGAAAGGGAAGCACCTTTTCTTGTTCCCTTTCTCTTACCTCCTCTCCAAGAAATGGGCCAGGGAGTATTGTTGGGTTTTTTTTTTTGTTGTTGTTGTTGTTTTTTAATTTGTCTTCAGTTCAGGTGCAAGGAGGGATACCCACGGACCCTGTGGACCAAGAGTTGGAACCATGTTTACAATGGATGGTACAGCAAGATAGCCTGTCCCGGAAAGCCTGGAAAAGTGAGGGTGCCTGAAACAGCCCAAGACAGGGTTTGGAACTTAGAACTGGGATTATGTTTTATGGGAACTGAGGTAACTATACATCTGATATTTCCTTTACCCAGAGATTAAATTGTGTGGACAAGAAGAAAATTATGTCTCTCATGTGTAAGGACAGTAAGTGTGAGATTACATAACAAATATTGGTAATAAAGTTAATATCTATTTCATACGTTTTCATGACTTATTCCAGGGGCACTCAATGATAAATGACAAATGACAAGGAAGATAAATACCAAGTGTAGTAGGAGTAATAAAGTCATTAAATTTATCATTGAGACTTGGTTGGCTTTAGGAACTAATGGCTTACTGTTGATAAAAATTTCTCATCATCTGAGTACAAAGCAGCCATGAGGAACTCTAGTCTTAATCATATGCTCAGTTGGAGGATCAAGGTGGGTAATTCAGGGCAAGTTGAATGAGCAAGTTGAGTAATTCAGAGCAAAAGAGCTCAGCTGACTCAACTCAAGGTATCTGCAATGTCTATCATTATTGAATATAATTCTCTTGGCTAAACAAATCTCTATTGCTAAATAAATGTTCCCCTCTCTCCTTAACTATTGAATGTGTCTCATTTTGTTCTAGTATTAAACTTAAACTACAAAAGGTACTCACCTGAAGCAGAACTGAAATGGAAGATGGGCAGTGCAGAGAGATATCAGCCTACACTGGCCTTCTGGCTTCTTGTGCTATTTTTGGTAATGCCTTTATAAATAATAGTTGCTCTCTGAGAGGTACCTTTATTATTTGGGGGATTAGAGAGTAAACTGCCTGTGATCGTTCAAAAAGAAAAGAATGTATCCTGTGTATCCTTACAAACAGTTGCTTGAAGATAATTTTGTTAAGCTGTTTTAGGCTTTCCAGCTTAGTTAGGACTTCCAACATAGTAATGGAAGCCTCCTCCAAATTCTATTAGGGGTTTCTCTTCAGAACTTTCTCTGAAACAGAAGTTTCAGAGCATTTTGGAGGGACAAGACTGGGGGGAAAAGGGGAGAAAAATATTTTCCCCTTCAAAAAGGACAGATTCAGAACTAGTTGTGATGAATTCTTATTATATGGATCCTTTTATATGGACGATGGTCATTATCACTCAATTGTCTTTGGAGACATCTACTGAAAATAGAGCCTTACCAGGTTTAAGAGAGTTATCTGAGTCAGTTTGAGTATTTTGAGTGGCTTTTAGCTTAGGACGATGTCATTGCTGCTGAAAGTAGTCCTTATGTCTCCAACTGTATATGGACACAGCCAGTCATTAAGAGTAATGTTAGGGACAGCTGGGTGGCTTAGTGGATTGAGAGCCACCTAGGGTGTCCTAGGTTCAAATTTGGTCTCAGACAATTCCTAGCTGTGTGACCCTGGGCAAGTCACTTAACCCCCATTGCCTAGCCCTTACCACTCTTATTGGTTCCAAGACAGAAGATAGGGGTTTTAAAATAATAATAATAAAAATAAAAATAAAGACCATGTCGTTGAAAGAAATCTATTAAACAATAGAATCGTACATATACATGTATGTATATCTGGGAATGAAAATACAAATGGACAGAGTTAAATTCAGAACTGCCTTCCAGAAATTACAAAACCGCTTTAATATTCAAAGGGTTTTTTTCCCCTAGAATCAATGGCCCATCTTTTTTATAACAACTTTATGCTGTCTATATAGTTGTGAGATATGGAAATAACAGTTTCTGAAAATCTGAAAATGAACATCACAGAAAGGGCATAGAGAGAAACATGCTGGATGTGAGAAGGCTGAAACATATTACTAATGAAGAAACCTGAACAAGTATAAAAAATATCACCTGGAAAATGTGTGAAAGGAAGAAAAGAAGGCTTAATCATTTGGAAAAAAATAATGATTATAAACGAACAACCTTAATACTTCAGTGACAAATTAGTGATTTCAAAGAAAGAAAGGAAGAAGTCTAGGATGTTTTGTTAGCCCTTCGAAATGAACTTAAAACTGGGAAATTATTCTGAAGTTTCTTGTTTAGGAGATGAGTAAGTATAAAGCATTACCCACTGTAATAGATAAAGATTAATCACACAGGACAGACAAGCATGGATGAAGTATCGCCTGCATTGTAGGAGTGGACATATAAATTGATAAGATTATAGGTCTGTTTGGGGTGTTACTTTTGTCTTTTATATATTTATTATTGTTATTAATAGCTAGCATTTATGTAATGCTATGTGGTAGAAACTTTGCTAAATATTTTACAAAATATCATCTCATTTGATCTTCAGAACAATCCTGTGAGATGGATGGCATTATTATCTCCTTATTACAGCCAAGGAAACAGGGAAAGGTTAAATTACTTGCCAAGTTCACATAACTCTTAAGTATCTGAGGCCAGATTTTAATTCAAGTCTTTCCTGACTAAGACCAGCATTCTATCCATTGTACCACCCAATTGCATCATTGTGGTCCTTTCCTTTACATTAATTGAGGTAAAAAAAAAACTTTAAAAATGTATATACTAATAGTTAATCATGAAATACATTTTATGTGAAAGTATTACTAATATAAGAGTAAACAAAAAATGAAATAGACTTATAGATGGAAAAAGTGAACATAAATCAAAAAACTTTATAGCTTACAGGTGTTTGTAGCAAAGAAAAAAGGATCCTCCCTCTTTAAAGTGTAATATCTACATGAAACAAACTCTTCCAATGTGTGAGTCATGCATATAACTAAAATAAGTACACTTTCTTAATCACATGAGATTTTCTACCTTTTGTTTTAGTTTGATGGTAGCAGGAACAGATGGGAGAGAATATTTTTCACTGAAGGATTTCCCTGTACTTACGATCTTGGTAGGCTTTTTTTCATTAAAAACTAAGAAGCAGTATAGTTCACAGTCTAGAAAGTTGGTCCCTTGATGCAGCCAAAGTAAAAAATTTTCATCCCTCTAATAGAAATAGTTAAACTATAAGTATAAAATTCTACTGACAGTAGTTTATTTCACTGGAAAATATTACATGTACATATCTTTCTTCTCAATGTATTCACAAATCACAGGAAGTATAGTAGAAAGTATCTTTCTTACATGACCAAAACTGCTTAAGTTTAGGACAGTGCCTTGCATATCATAGGTGCTTAATAAATGCTAATTGACTAAACGAGAGAATTAGACTCTAAATATTTGAGTTACAATGAACTATGAAGAAAACCTTTGTTTTGAAAGAATTTTATCATGGCATATGATAGAAGAAATTATCAACTGTGATGATATCAGGGCTATACTTATAAAAGATACAAAGACTAAGGAGCATTTAATGTCTAGAAAAGGTATCTGCAGGGATTCTAGTCATTAACCTTTTTCCATAAGAATACTGGAAAAGAGAAGAATAAAGAAGAGGATAGTAGCCTATAGGAAATTATTCTGAGATTTCTTGCTTAAGAAAATATTTTTAGCAGCTCTTTTTGTGGTGGCAAAGAACTAGAAACTGAAGAGATGTCTGTCCATCAACTGGGGAATGTCTAAACAAGTATATTATTGTAATGGAATACTATTGTGCTATAAGAAAAGACAAACAAGGTGATGACAAAAAATCTGGAAAGACATACTAAGTGATACAAAGTGAAATGAGCAGAACCAGGAGAAACATTGTGCATAATAACAACAATAATGTATGATGATCAGCTGTGAGTGATCTGTTATCAACAAGGCAAGGATTCAAAACAATTATAAGGAACTCGTGACATAAAGGATATCCACTGCCATAGAAGGAACAGAAGATGGAGGCTGAATGAAGATTGAAATCTATCATTCTTCACTTTATTTTCTCCATGAATTGTTCCCTGGTGTTAACAATATGTTTCTTGTTTTACAAAATGACAGACATGAAAATATATGTTATATGATAATAAATGTACAACAGATATATTATCTGCCCTTTGGGGGAGGGAGAAGGGACAAGAGGAAAAGGGAAAAAGAATGAGATGAATTTTTGGACATAACTAGTATAAGATTTTGTTATTCTTGAATAATCATGTGTATTGTAATTTAATACACATTTATAACAAATCATATGTATTATATTATAATGGAACATAATACTTTTATATATAAAACATAAAAATAAATCATGTGACTCTGGGCAAGTCACTTAACTCCTATTATCAAGCCCTTGCTGCTCTTCTGTCTTGAAACCAGGACAAAGTATTAATTCTAAGATGAAAATAAAATAAATAAATTGTAACTAAAAATAAATTAAAACAATATTTAAAAAGAGTTTAGTCAGTTCATGACACGTTTCCAGGAAAACCAAATGATATGGGGAAAAAATCAGAACTCTAACACCAATAATATCTTAAAATGCAGAAACTGAAAAAGCTCAAGACTGTGTAACTGTAGCACTTCAAAGACTAGGAATTGTTATTTAGCTACCAATTCAAAAACTTTAATTTTCTAATTGCATTATGCTGCTTCTCAGAAGTATATGTCTCTTTTTCAAAATAGAATGTCCAAATTTTGATTTCATTAGAATTTCATTATGACTAATTTGTTTCCATGATGAAATATTCATCTTCTTCCTTATACCAATCAACCACTTGCAAATCATTTATTAAGTACGTATATAATCTATACAGAAATAAAAATAAATACATTAAATAAATAAAAAGAAACAGAATAAAATAATCCCTAATCTGGATGAATAATGTAAAAAAACAAGTATGCAAATAAGTATTTACAGAATAAATTGGAGTATGCAGAGTGTTTGGGAAAGACTAATACTTCTCATTTGAGAACTTGTCTATCCCTTTACAGGGCAGCTCATCTACTTTTGGTGTCCACCTTTTTAAGTTCTGACTCCAAGAAGTTATAGCATGTGCAGTGGCCACATCCTGGTAAACCATCTTGGCAAGTGGGCTAAATCAGGTTGAGGGTAACTTACAGGCTTCAAACCTATCAGTGAATTAAGAGGATGTTTGCCCCAAGCATGTAAAGACTTCCCCTTATAAAAGGAGGAGATGAGAGTAATGTGTTCCAATAGCCATGAAGGCAGTGGAAGCTAGTACTGTGGAATTTAAAACTTGTTTAGACTTTAAAGGAGATTGTTTCAATACACTAGATGAAAAGTAATGAAGACCTGAATTAAAGTGGTAGCTATGAGTAGAAAGAAGGGGTTTGATGTGAAAGAGTTTATGGAAATAGAAATGGGATGATTTGGCAGCTGAATGGATATGTGGGATGAAAAGAGTCAAAGATAAACATTAATGTTAGGAGACTGAGAGACTAGAAAAATGAAGGTAACTTTGAAATAAATTTGGGAGTTAGGAAGAGAGGTGGGTATTTGGTGGGAAAGTTAAGTTCTGTTTGGGATATGTTAAATTTTAGACATCATTGGCAAATCCAATTTGGACTATCCAGGAGAGAGTTGGTGATGTCAGATTGGAGATATATATATATATATATATATACATATATGTATATACACATATATATATATATATATATATATATATATATATATACACTGTGAGTCATCACAGATAGCAATAGTAGTTAAATCAGTGGGATA